>NC_054066.1:13318310-13469681 GCF_017639655.2 Falco naumanni | reverse complement strand
TGCCTTTGATCCACCCCACAACAGTAAATGGTGCAGCTGTGCTGTACCCTTTGTCCGTAACACAATAAATTCACCCTGCAAATTATGAACAAACATACAGAGCTGTTTTCTGGCCGTGTAGGTCTATGCTTAGTATGTTGGAACCAGCGTTCAAAACCAAAACTGTTAAGTGGCATGAAATGCAGCCAAAACAAATTGATTCTCAAAAGAATTTCCAAATATACTTAGGAAAGCAAAGCAGGTTTGATTTTCTTACTTAAGTGGAGTTTCCTTTTTCACTGTGCTCAAGAGCAACTTTATGGCAAAATGAGAGACACATACAGCACCCTGGGTCTGCTGAGAAGCAAAGGGGAAACTTACTTTGAAAACAAAACCTAAGAGCTGTACATGGAGAGACCGAAGGGCAGAAGGTATACTACCCAAAAAAATATTTTTAATTAAGTAGAGGTCATAAAGGCATTTTCTAGAAATTAATCAGTAGGTGAATTTGCTGCAGGGTAAAGCCTGCAGCACTGCTTTTTGAGCATTAGGTATTTCTTGACCTCTCACTACAGAAACAGCAGACGTTTATAACAGTAATAACCGTGATGCTTTGAAACATATTTGCAAATATTCTTTTTGTCATACACTGGACAAAGGCAAGGGCAGTTCAGTAGTTAGATGAAACAATTCTGAGTCCAAACTTGGACACTAAAGGCATACTTGGAGTGCCCTCCAAGCATATAGGGGTAGGAGCTGAAATGCAAAGCTCCACATATAAGTAGATATGCAATAGAAGCAACCGAGCGGTGCCACGGAATGAGTTTCCTACAAATTTTTCACTTTAAAACTTGCATAACATCTTAAAGCACAAATTTCTGGTCTGCGCACATAACCAGTCCCCCTTGATAAAGGATATAAAACACATAACCACTGAAAAGTGAATACCATTCGTTGCTTTCTCTTCAGGCCATGAAATGCCCGTTTCTAATTTTTATCAACACGAAGCCAAAAACTGCCTTTAGTGCACAGGAGAACATGACAGCACACGAGTCAGGTTTTGACAAGGAAAGCACAACAGCGTTATGGTAAAGTCTTTTACCCACTGCTTGTTAAATGAGAACCTAAGAAACTAATCACCGACTCACACTGCTACCTAGGAATATATGTACTGTTGGAGACGCCATAGGATTAAAGCCTGACACTTAACTGTAAAAAAGGCATAAATGCACCAGAAAGCATCTGCCTAACAGCGTGCCACCCCACCGTGCTTCCAGAACTCGCCGCCGAACAGACAAGCAAGGTCCCCGCCTAGATGGGAAAGGCAGGAAGGATGGAGAGCGAGTGAAAAGCCTTGGGGCACGGCAGCACCGGGGAGGCTGCACAGCAGGGAAACACACAAAGTCGTCGAGGAAGAACGAAAGACCGAGAGTGAGCGAGACACAGAAACGCCCCCGCCCAGCGCGGGAACGGGCGACCCGCTCGGCTGGCGGCCCCGCGGCACGCAGGGTCTGCCAGGGCAAAGAGCGAGGGGCGGCCCCCGGCGTTTCGCCGCCGTCCGACCCCCCCGCGCCGCTCTCCCCCGCGCCCGGCACGGCGGCCAAGGGGACCCCGGCCCGGGCGGGACGGGGGGCGGCGGGGCTCGGGCGGGACGGGGCCGGCAGCCGGGGCCGGCCGAGCGGCGGGGGCAGTGCAGCACCAAGGAGAGCAGGCGGGGCCGGGCCGTCGGGCGCGCTTACCTGCAGCACCAGCGGCTCGGGGTTGAAGGCGAGGGTGATGAGCAGCTGCATGCGCTCCGAGTCCTTCAGGTTGCGCAGCAGGAAGCTGCCCGAGTCCTTGGTCTCGGCGTATCGGCGGACCAGGCGGTCGAGCAGGCGCTGCGAGGGGCAGTGCACCAGGTCCGACCAGCCCTCCACGGCGTCGGGGGTGAGGAGCCGCACGTCGCCGTTGAGGCTGGCGAACTCGGTGGCGTGCAGGGCCTGCAGGAGGTCGCAGCGGCCCCTGCCGGTGGCGCGGCGGCAGATCTTGGTGTCGATGTCGGCCAGCTCCTGCGCGGAGCCCAGCCGCTTGAGGACGACGCGGCGGCTGCCCTCGCGGGGCTCCCCGTAGCGCGCGAAGTAGACGTTCTTGACGTTGAAGAAGTCGAAGAGGCGCAGGCGGCCCCAGCTCTCCAGCCGCAGCTGCCCGTTGAGGAACTTGCGGCACCAGCTGGTGCCCCAGCAGGCCGGGCACTTATTGAGCTGCAGGAAGCGCCGCTCCGACAGCTCGTTGCGCTGCAGCGAGGCCAGCAGCGAGTGCGTGTTCAGCACCAGCGCCGCCGCCAGGCTGCCCAGCACCGCCAGCTTCACGTAGCGGTACAGCCGCCCCAACTTCAGCGACACCAGCCGCAGCATCGTCCCGCACCGGACCGGACCGGGGCCCGGCCGGGCCCCCCCGCCCTCCGCCGCGCTCGCTCCCCGCCCCGGCCGCGCCGCAGCTCCGGCACCAATAAACTCTCCGCCTCGCCGCTCGCCCGATAAAAGGCGGCCAAGTTACTGAGGGGACGGCGGGGAGGGGGAGGGGAGGGGACGGGGGGAGGCGCCAGCAGCCCGCCGGCCCGGGCGGCCCCGCCCCCGGGGGAGGGGCGCCGCCGCCGCCGCCGCCGTCGCTGCCGCTCCCGCCGCCGCTCCCGCCGCCGCGGAGGTGGGCGCGAGCCGCCCGCCCCCCCCGCCGGGGCGGCCTCCTCCCCCCGCCGCTGCCCCCGCCCACCCGGGGAGGGGCCTCGCGCGAGCGGCGCCGACCGCGGCGGTTGGCTGCACGTGACGCGGCGCGGTCCGCGTGCGGCCCGCCCCCCTCGGAGCCGGAGGGCGGGGCTGCCACGCGCGCGGGGTGGACGCGGGGAGGGCGGGGCCGGGGGCGGGCCGTGAGCGCGAGCTGCAGGAGGGGCGGGGCGGGAGGCGGGGCGCCGGCGGGGGCGCGCGGTATTCCCACCCCGGGCCCTCGTCGCTCTTTTGCGCTGCCCGGGAAGGGGTCGGCGGGGTCGGCGGGCGCCGCCGCCATGTTGTGTGCTCCCAGGCCGGGAGCGCTCGGTAGCTGCCGGCGGGGAGCGGCCCACCGAAGGCCGGCCCGGGCCAGCGGTGGTAACGCGGCCGGCGGGATCGGGCCTTGTCGCTGCCCCCGCCGTTTCCACGGCCCCTCGCTGCCCGCGCCTCACACGGCGGCGGGGACGCGCCGTCCCCCCGCCCGCCCTGAAGGGTGGCCGCCGCGGTCCCGCCGTTGTCGTCTGGCACGGCGGTACCGGCTCCAGCGCGGCTCAGCCCCGCCACTAAGCGGCCGCTCGCCGACACGCATCGCGGCGGCGCCGCGGCTCCGGCGCAGCCGGCGGGCGCCCGGTCGCGGCGGGACCCGGCCTCTCCCCCTCGGGGCAGGCACGGCCCGTGCGGGGCCGGCCCGCCTGGCTGGCGGGCGGGGGCGGGTGCTGGGGCCCCGTCTTTCGTGCCCGGTGCCCGGTGCCTTCCATCGGGAAGGGCGCGCCGAAGTGACGTTCGTGCAAAGCACCTCACACAACTATGTAGTTCGCAAAGAGCTGGGACAGTAAACCCAGCTGCACCAGCGGCGCCGCGGGACGGGGCTTCTGTCAAATCCCAGCGCTGGCGAGGGGCTGTTCCTGTGTTTATAGTGTCTTGGTGTTGCCACCAAGGGGCCAGCACACCTGAGCCCTTGAAATGCGTCCAGCCCGTGCCCAAGGTGCAGGGAAGAACCTACACGGTGTTGCCATCTGTCAGCGGAACGAGGCGTGTAGGGTGCTGTGCAGGCGGCCTTCGCATCTTCCCTCAGGTGTCAGTGTTACTGGCCACAGGTTAAGAACTATTATTTCAACACAGAACAGGGTAAAAGAGATTAAGAAGAAAAAAGATTAATCTCTTCCAATATTGCTTTTCTTCAAGTGAGCCTGTGCTTTCTCAAGTTAAAAGACAACGTTCACCTTGCCTCCTCTTTCGCCTCAAAAGTGCAGTACGGATATATGGTCGTTGGGGGAAGAAGCACAGCAGACCAGATAATTTCCAGTTATTTCATTCACATGATACATAAATTTAAGTGCTTAGTATCTAGAACATTGGAAATGTATTTGTCTTTTTACATTAGCATGTACTTATCTCCCAATGTACTATGTTTT
This sequence comes from Falco naumanni, assembly GCF_017639655.2. Lineage (NCBI taxonomy): Eukaryota > Metazoa > Chordata > Aves > Falconiformes > Falconidae > Falco > Falco naumanni. The sequence goes on along the minus strand of NC_054066.1, from coordinate 13,465,546 downwards.
GACATATGTATAAAAAACGCTTTTACGAATCCATCATACTGAGATTTTGTCACTGTTGAATGTGTACAGTGAACTTGCACCACTTGGTGTATATTGAGTATGAACCATACCCCCTTCCACACGCCTTGTTAAATGCTGTTTGTAGGGTCAATCATCCAATCAGCAAGTTCTAGTCAACAAACCACTGGATCTGTTAGAAAATAAATATATATACACATAAAAAAGAAATAGTCTTCCTTAGGTCTTCACTACTTAATGATACATGTCAAATAATAACAACAGATCCTGAAAGATCAGGTGATTTTTTTTGCTGGATGTAAACTCCAAACTCACTAGCCAAACATGTTTGGTCTTCTTTACATCCTGGTAGTGTTTTTTCATCTACTTAGTCTGTAACTTATTAAGTCACTAACAAATCCAAATATAAACAAATATATTGAATTAACATTTATTTTCTGCATTGTTTTTTTCTCAAGCTTTCTGGCTTGTTCATTTATAGGGAAATAGCCCGATCCTTCTGAACATGAACAAAATATTTTAATCTTTACTAGATGAAAACATCATTTTAAAGTACAAGGACTATTTTAAATAGTTTAACTAATAGGCTTGTCCAACAAGAATGTAGCATTCTTAAAGCATTTGATGTTCCAAATCCATAAACAAATAAATCTGCTGTTTCTAAACAGAGCAGAAAACTTGTTCTGAGTTACACAAAAGTTGCTATTTCTGGTTTCATTGGTATTCCTTCAAGACACTGTGGGTTTCTGAGCGATAAAGGAAGGTCGAGGCTGCCTTTGTATACAATGTGGCTGTAATTTGGTTTCACAGATTTGCAAATTTTGCTTAAAGGGACAAAAGAGACTGAAAGGAAGATGCAGCTGATTCCATCTGGAAGACTGTAAAGTGAAAAAAAAAAAGTTGAGGCTGATTGGTAGGTAAAAGCAAAGGAGGGAGAGGAATTGAGTAAAAAATGGTTAATTCTGTGAGAATAACAGATATATGTTCTAACTCTTAAAAAGCATAATTTGAGAATGATCCATTTCAAGGGAAAAGGGGAATGTATTTCAAGGTACAGGGCAAGGCAAAATAAATGAGATAATGCACTATATACAGCACATGCAATTCCTGTTTTTCTAGAGTAGCTACCTTCTGAGTAAGCTTCAAAATAAACTACAGTAGTTTTCCTGTGAAGACTCTATTATATATGACAATGTAATTCATCAAAGATTCCAGTGACTGGAGTGAGAATACAGACCATCAGTGGAGTGCATGAAGTTCTCTGATGTATAGCAGGTTAGTTTAGCTACAAAAGGCTTCTGTGCAGTAGCTCAACAATAGCGTCTCAGTTTGCTGTATGTTATGAAGTGTCATTCTAGCAGCTACCTATTATTGCTGCCTCCATATATGGATTTTTTACATCTCACATAACAATGTTGTGCTGGAGTTATGCATAGACCTTTAATAGAAATGAACGTAGTATATTCCCACTGTTTTCAGAGACATCAAGAGGCTTCATGAAAATCACAGACTGTGGCTACAGAGACATCTTACACAACATTAAATTATGTAGTATATTGATTTGAAAGAAAACTTGAATAGATCCAGGCCTTTTCTCTCCGTAATGAGAAAGCAAACAGCCACCTAGAATTTAAACAGTTTAGAATGAAAAGAGAATCCAGCGTCTCTGTGTAGAAGTCTGATAGCAGACCCTGGCTTACTAGGGCACTTCACTCTGAGCTCTTTTATTTCAAACTACAGAATGAGCAGCTGTCCAAAATGACAGCTATCTCAAAAGCCTTGCAGACACTGCAAAATAGTCCGGAGTATCCTTTTTAGTTTGGTTTGGGTTTTTGTTTTTAGTAGTCTAGAGACTCATTCCCACATTCAGTCAAGAATCACCTTGCCACTTTCAAAATAGGGAACAGTGTCACTTTAACCAGGCAAGTCTGAACGATGTGCAAGGAAGAGTTGTTGCAAGTTCTGCACCTTTATAATCAAGAGTTTACATACTTCTGTTCACATGCATCACACTGACTGCATACACAGCTGAGAAGCCTGTGCCGCAGCAATGGCTGCAGTGGGCATGCTGGAGATCTCTCAGTATTTTGCCTTTTTATGTTGGGGTATATCCACAGAATGGGACAAACATTCAGTATCCTTAGACATCTTTCAGATTGGGTCTTTTGGCAGAAAAGAACATATCTGAATGTGAATATATGACTGGGCTTTGTAAATTATGTATCCAGCCAACTATCTATTCCAGCGGTCTGAAAGACCAAGAGGGAGGGACACTGTCTGCAGTTGTCTGAGGACAGGTCGCATAACCTCTGTTCTGTGTTCTACTTTCTGCAGATTCAAAATCTATTTTACTATGTTGTACCACTTACTGTATGGCAAAATGAAATCAGTATTGTGGTTCTGGACAAATAACACCTAAAAGGTGGTTTTGGTTAATCTGTCATATGAAAAGTGGGAGGCGGTGTCCTTCTTTAACCAATAAACATTTGCAGTAAATTGGTGGTTTGAATGTCTATATACCATACTAATTCCTGCTTAGAGCGCAAGTAAAAATGAAAAAAAAAAAAAAGCAAGAAGGTTAAATAATGATCAGATTTTTAATTAAATTTAATTTCATGCACATGACATGTACATGCTGCAGCGCAACACAGAAGTACTAGCTCTGTAGAATGTTTGCCTTGAGTAATTTGGCGTTTTTCCACAATGTCTTCTTGCTTTTAATTGCTATCCAAGTATTACATGCTTTGAACAGCTGAACAATGTTGCAAGTTATTTTGCTGAATCAACATCCTAGCAAATGTGCTTTATCATCATGATATGCACATTTGCTGGTAATAGCACTGAACTTGAACTTCAAAAGCTGCAAAAGTATTTTTAAATTCTTTCTTTTTCCTTGCATCTTCAAGTATAGATTAAGAATGGTCAATATTTTTGTCCTTTAAGGTCAACATCTATTTTTATTCTGATCTCATGCAGTATGTTGTTTATATTGATGTAAAAATAAGGTGACAGACAGTGCTTATGTTATTGTGTGAAGGCTATTTAATTTCATTCTCATGGAAATTTTGAAATCTCTCAAAACAGTGATTTCTTTTCCTCTTCAAACATTACACAATAATTTTTTGTCATAATTACATAAGATCTTTGCTTTCAGTGCAGACTTTTGCTACCTTTATGCGTAGCTTGATTTTGTTTAACCAGTTCTATATGTAAGTAGCACTTACATATAGTATTTGATACAACTGTTTATTTACATGTATCACTGCTTAATGTGGATTTTCAGGTTTGTCTGTGGGGAGAGGTTTTTTTCCCATATGCTGCTAAATGATCACTCTGCAAGTTTTATTTTGTAGTAATTAGAATTTTCATGGCATGGAGATTGCGAGCCCCTGAAAGTCATTCTTTTTCTTGTATTATTTTATATAAGCATGAACCTGATAAGACCGCACCAAATTTAACAGGAGATCATTCATTGGACATTGGCTTGGACTTGAGTTGTCCTGAGTCTGATGTTACTGATTTCAAAGGATTCTTTACAAGTAATAATTCATACTGGAAGAAAGGGACTAAAAGCCAACTCTCTAAATTTACTTCATCATGTTCCTTCAATGGTGACTGTCCATCTGTGAATAAAGTTATATTATTGTAAGCATTGAAAATCTATAATACAGGAAAACACATGAACTCTATTGGCAACTTTTGCATCCTTCTTTACGAAAGCCACTATTATGATAAATGAATAAGTGACTATGGGAATGCATTGCTATGGTAACTGTGATCCACAACAGCAGCTGCTTGCTTTTCATTACAATTGCACAAATATGTTAGAGGACAATGTCTCTTCATTCAATTTTAATGTGTTCAACCCGAAAAGAGGCATCAGCGTTTCAAAACCTACACATCTAATGTCAAATGAAGCCAATCTCTGAGTTAAGATTCATTTAGTCTTTCAGTTTCAGTGTTAGAGTTCTTGAAGATTGGCTGAAACCTTACCTTTAATGTGATTTTTGTGCCATGAGAAATTACTGCCCAAAGGGTAGCACAATGAAGTCCCTTCCATACTGTTTTGTCAAAGTCAAAAGATGAGAAGATTTTCCAGTAATTCAGTTTCAGAAAATGTCTTTATTATCAATACTTATCAATTTTTACAGTAGTTATAATCAATAGTTACAAAGAAGTTTTCATCCCTTGCCAGTCTTTCCAGGAGGAAAATATAATTGGGGCTTCTGTTCCAGCAGGCCTGCCCGCCCATTCCCCAAATCCCCCCCTTTTATTTTTTGTTCATGTCCCATGCTCTAAGAACTAAAATCCAGTCAGTTGTCCTCCAGTTCTACACTGTACTCTATTCTACATTTTCAGAGATGTCTTTAGATCTAAGCTATGCCATTCTGCTATGCCATTTAGACTTGCTGAACAGTGTGTCTCTTGGTCCAGCAGGCAGAGGAAGTATGGGTTCCTTATGTCAGTAAGAGTAAAATAATCCTATTAATCTTCTTAACAGTCTTGCGGGAGGAGTATTTTATGTTATCCCTGCTTTAAATATGAGGGAAATATAACACAGAAAGATTATAAGAATTTGTAATCAGATTGAAATATCTAGTGTTACTTACAGGAGTATTACTTGGCAGAGAAAAGGGTCAAAAGAGTTAAAATCTTGTATTAGGGTTCACCATGTTGGTCCTGTTATCTGCCATATCAAAAAATGTAAACTAGGACTGGAAAAGATTCAGAGAATGGCTGAGGGATGATAAAAATTATAACTTCATTACTAGGAGCAATTAAGTACACTGGGACTGTTCAGTCTGAGAAAAAGATATCATGGAGGGATGTGATAAAAGTACAAGATGGTGAGTGTAATGGAAAGGCTGGATACATCTCAGATATTTGTCATCCTTTTTACTGCAATAACTAAAAGAACCAATCAAAACCCGCACAAATTAAGCTAGTGGGATCCTGTTTCACAGCAATAAAACAAGTACTGCAACGGGTAATAGTGGTGTGGAGCTCCTTGCCAAAGGGCACTGCAGGCACTTGGAGTTTATATTGGTCCTAAGGAAGAGTGGGCAGGTTCACAGAAGAGAAGTGTATTGAGGCTAAGTGAGTACACAGAAACTATATTTGACTTTGGAAGTCCCTGAGCCAAAAAGGATTGCTCGGGTGCAAAAAAGTCTGCAAAAGTATTACACAAAAGTGTATGTCCAGTCTATTCCTAGTGCTTCCTAGGCATCCACTTCATGGATGCAGGTAATGACAGGATATTGGTCTGCACAGATATTTGTTTTGGCCCAGCAGGCTTGTCCTTAAATGTCCATACCCTTTAAACAGCGTTATTTTTCAACATATAAAACAATAATAAGGTATTTAGTCTTACTATCTTTGATTTTCAGACATGAAACAAATGCAAATATTTGAAAGTTGTTGGCAGACCAACTGTTTGACAGTAGGCCCATTATTATTCTGTTTATAAACCACTGTGGTTTTAAATGCTTGATCTTCAGCATAAGCTGAAGGACTTAACACTTGCTTTCATGTCCATTTATAGACATGTTTTTTAAACCTAATTGAAAGTTTCCTGCCACTGGGATGAATTTTCTAAAGGTTGTGGAAGTTCTCTTAACTGCATTTTGCTAACTTTCAAGAGTAGGGAACATAATATGAAATCACTGAGCTCATTAAAAGTAAGTCATACTGGAAGAAACAAAAAAAAGTTGTTGACTCTGAAAGTATCACAGTAATGAAACATAGAACTTGTTTTAGAAATTGCTGCCACAAAGGACGCTACTTTTTAAATATACAGTTGATTTTTTTCTATTCCGTTATGAATATAGCTTAAGTTGTGTTCATATCACTCCTCCACCCACCCCACCCCCCTCCACCCCCACTACCAAAACCTTGCCACATAAACCCAATACAGAAATTTTTGAGGAAACTAAATATTTTGAATATGCTATACTTGCCAAACAATCTTAAAGCTCCACCTGACAGATTAATAACTATCCAAAAGGAAAAGAGAAATTAAATAAATTTTATTGCCATACAAAGTATGTGCTAGAACTCATTATGACAGCTAATGAGAATGCTAGTAATGAGAAATATAAAACTAAATTAAACTATGATAATGGGAATTAAGTTCTAGTAAGGAGAGTAAAATACAAAGAATAAAGACAGAATATACTGTGTGGCAATTAATACATTTAAAAATTAAGGTTAGATCACAGGTAGGAATTGGTAGGTAAATTCAAGCCGTAATGTCTCAAAATATTAAAATATTCCAGTGCCATCTAACTGTGGAAATACATTTTGCTAGGAAAAATACCTATGTGCTTAAAGTTCTGCTGTGTTCAGGAGTGAGCACCTCTTACAAACTTTAGTCCCTTAAAAACAACAGCAAACAATCCTTTGCCTATGTCACGTAAATAGATTAATTCAATGGGATGAGGGACACATCTACCAGATGTATTGCATCTATCAGTCAAAGCTACTTCTCTGTCACCCTGTGTGCATTGTATAGGCCCTAACAAAGGATTTTAGATTCCACTTTGAGAGTCAAGAGCTAAAAAGCAGTATGAAGCATTCCCTGTACTGGTGCCCTTAGTAAATACAGCCACAACAACCCAAAGACCTTCTTCCTTCGAAGTCTGCTGAATTAAAAAGTCTGAGAGCTTGGCCCAGCAAGGGTTTGCTTGTTTGGGTTTTTTTTAATTAATTTTCTAAATGAAGATTTAACTAAAGGAATCTCTTAAATCTCAAGATGTTTATGAAAATAATAAAACCCCCAAGTCTTCAAGGTGAAAAGTTACCACTTATCTTTTTGTCTTCAAATGGTTTTAACAGGGCTACCAATATAACTGTGTCTTTAACTAGGGCTTCTGTAATACACCACAAACTCTACTGTAAATAACTATAATCAAGGGACTGCACTATTTTACGAATTTTTGCTAAGGAAGTGAAGATCTGAAATTGGCTTTTAAATTAGAAAAATGTTGCAGTCAAAATTAGGTTTTCTAAAAAAGGATTAAACATTGAAAGTGGTTACCACGATCCACTAGTGACTACTTGCCCCTGTGTAACTAAGGATACTTTTTGTCCTGAAGGGACTCTTCCCACCTTCTTTTCTCCTGCTTAGGTCAGAAGTCACACATCTCACTTGCTGTCAGAACTACTGCAGTATTCCAGGTGCACCAGTATGAATTCCTTACAGGTCCAAGTGTGAATGATAAAAGAACCACTCATTTTCGACACAATTGTGTCTGACAAATGAGAGCATCAAGAAAGTATATGTTAAAGCAAAAAACAGTAGAGGGTTTTTTGAGAGGTGTGGAAGGCTCGCTGACTCAGTGAGAACAGGACTACTAAGGACTGTTGAGAGATTTTCTTCTGCTGTAACGCTAAGTGTTATATAAAGCTTTGATTTTTACAGAACGGAGAAAAGCCCAAGAGGGTGAAATGAGGCTTATGCATCTTACAATAGCGAATAAAACCAAACTAGTTTCATTATTCCTATATGAAAGAGAACACATAGAGAGACAACCTGGAGAGTGATGAACAACACCAGAAGATATGAAATTTTGAAAAATTGTCATTTCAAAGTTCCAGGTTGTCCAGTGAAAGGGGTTGGTTTAGTTTAGGAACAAATCTCCCTAATTTGTCTAACAAAGGAGAAACTTATCTCCAGCAAGGAAATAATTTTCTAGAACAATTTGACTTTTGCTTATGCAGGCAGGTGTTTTTTATTTTCTTTCTCCTTAGTCAAGTAATCACTGAGGATTCTTAAAAATCCAATAAACCAATGAAATGTCTTCAAAGCAGAATTGTCTTTCGATGTTGCAGGCTGTTCTAGAAGCCTGGAAAAAGCCTTGCTGAGAGGCGGAATGCAGTGTCACAATCAGCACGTACCAACTGTAGCCCATGACTTTTGGTTCAGAGGGGGCATCAGCTCTGGGCATGGACGCATAGTTGGTTCCCATGCATCTGTGAAGTGCCACAGAGCCACACCACTGCTGTCCCAAGGTCTTCTAAAAAGTTGACAACAAGCCTAGAAGGGCAGGGCTGGGGCCTTGTGAAATCAGCTGAAGGCAGCCCAAGCTGGACATAATTTCCTCAGGGAAATGAACCAGATGATCTTTGGACATCCCTTGCAACCTAAATTATTCAGTGATGCTGTGATTTTTCCCGTTCAGAGTTACAGAATAAACTGTTGGTTGACTGAGCAATGGATTTAGCTTAATAAAGGGGTAACTGGCTGAAATTCAATATGTAAGACACCAGACTGGTTGATTTAGTAATCCTTTCTGGTCTAGGAAACTATGAAGCTCATGGAAATGCAACCCATTTTCTAATGTTACATTATTAGATATACTACTAGTAGAAAAACTGATTTGATATATAGTCACCTGCTTAGCACTACTGAAGCTTTGTTGAGAAATAAAGAACAAATTACTGTCTAGTTGGCATAACCCAAAAGCCAGTTCTAGCTAGTTTTTGCTTCAGCCAACAGTTTTGCATATGGAAAAGCATGCAGTGCTTACCCTGCTTTGCAGATGAGCACTATAACAAGGCCTACAAGCTTGCAGAGCTCATAGCAACGACTACTAGAATAAGGTATCGTAGTTAATCCATGCCCTAGACTTTCAGCAAAGTTAGTTATGTCCACTGTTGTTTATGTAGATCACAGCCACAGCAAATTGGGTTTGCCCTAGAAGCATGGGGGTTTTATTATAAGAAGCACAACTAAGTGAAAAAAGTATTGCCTCCGTGCTTAGTAAGGGGGCTACAGACCCAAGTAAGATAAAAATTAATAGGGAGCAGAGAATTAAAAAAAAAACAAAACACCCACTAGTAAAAAAAAAAAAAAAAAAAAAGAGTAAAATATCATAAAAAATAATCAGAAAAATCATTAAGAGAGAAATGGGTTTAACCACTTGGTAATTAAAGTCCACTGATTCATCTGTTAACAACTAATTAAAATTCTCTTGTCTCAGAAAGTTAGCAGGCAAAACTGTTGAAAAGAAGGAAAGTGTTGAATCTGTATCTTTAAAAAGTAGGGAGCAAAAATATACAACCAGTGTTACAGCTGCAATGATCAAGAAAGGCTGGAGAGATTAACATCTTTAAAGTGTGTGTAGAATCCCAACACAAGATTTCAGCCAGGTTTGAAATTCAGTGATACTAGAAATGACCTTTTCCTTTGGTAAGTGTTGTTATGGTGGCCCACAGTACATTTATGCCTTTCAATATGCATTTGTCTACAGAAGCAACACTCAGTTTTGGTTTGTGTAGCTAGAAATATTTTTTAAATGGATGCCAAAAGTGCTACATGGGCATAGTTTATTCTTGGATAGAATAGATACAGTAGCAGATTCAAAATAAGCAAGTGTTAAGATGTACTTTTATAGAAACAAACAGTAGTCTAAAACTGGAAAATCTGGCATATGGATCAAATTGTAGACTTGTCATAGTGGGAAGAACAAGAGAAATGAGTAAGCTTAGATTCACTAATCACAACACAGATCTAAATAAAAAAATAGCCACAGACAGAATGAAAAAGAAAAAACTGATTTCATTTTAATTCACTTATAGTAAATGGGAACTAAAGGATTAGGAATACAACAGACAGAAAAATTAATGACTTAAAATATGAGTTTGGGAACACAAATTAGACAGTAGTAAAAAAGGCAAAGTAAAACGTACACGGAATTTTGGCACTATATCTATTAATCGCCTCAGTACTATGACAGTGAGCAAAATGTAATCACCTGTGTTCAAATACAGGTCTGGCATGCAAGCACACCATGATCAAAACTCCAGTTAAAATCATTTTACTTACTACAGTTTTAATATTACAACTAGAAAGTATAATCTTAACCCAAAGCTAGTTGACATTAATATCCTTCAGCCTGGCTTTGCCTGCAGGATAACAATGTGCAGAGGTGGAGGTGGGTTTCTTTTTTCCCACTCATTAATTCACTGCATGATCTAGACTTTTATTAACTGGAAAGTGTCTAGAGACCTGAAACAAACAAATGTATTTTAACAAGCCACTATTCACTTATTGTCTAACTGCTTACTAAAATAAAAATGAAAGTAAAATGTCTTGATGAGGTGAAACATTTGGACAATGATGAAGACAGCACTGCCAGTAATATACATTTTGAAGTTTCTGTCCTAATAAATACTACTTGTTTGTACCATAAAGCACTCAGAAAAATACCAGTTTAAGGTTGGATTTTTTCTGTTTACCTGCCTCCTGTTGAGGACATGGCTATACCTCCAGTTTGATTTTATGAGTTGCATTAGCCTTGAACATTTGCCAGGCTCAAAGGCAGTTTAAAAATGTTTGCAATGTTATTCTAGTCACAAATAGTGAGTTAAAAAAAAATAAAAAGGTGCCCCATATTTCCTGGAAAGCAACAGTCTGGCTGTTCTTTTTTTTAAAAAAATTAAAGTACTGGAAGAAACAAAGGGATACAACTGAAGTAGCACTTTTTATTTATTTTCACTGGTTTTGGTTGAAAAGTTAGTAGTTCACAGGAACAAAGATTAGTGACTGGTTTGACTGATGACCCTATGGTTTTTTAACTGGGTTCCATAAAAGACTGTAATATGTCACTGGTTACATAGAAAACATTAGTTCATAAATTCTGAATTATTTAATTTTAAATATCTTGGGTTCAGTAAACTTTTGCTGAACCCAAGGCAGGGCTGTCAGAACTCAGAACCAGGGTGCAGCCATGACAGTAATGGACGGTCTGAGCATCTTTCCCTGTTACGAGATAAAGTGATAAAGAGCATGGACCCAAGGAAGATGTGCTGGTGGAGAGCGAGCAAGCTGCTTTTTTTCCTTCCTACCTACCCAGTCATGAGGGTTTTCAAACAGTTCCCCCATGAGTGCACTACCAGATGTTTTGTAATTGACTGACAGTTAATGACAGAACCTGAAGGCAACTGAAAGGCTGGTGCTTAGTGGCCATGCTTTGTTAGAAGACAGCGTGCTTCGGGTCTTCAGACTGGTTTATCCAGGGAAGTTTGCAGATCAATTACAGAGCAGCTTGATATTATGTCTCAAGTCTGACTTCAAGATCACAATCTGAAAATATGTTATTTCTATCATGTAACCATGAAAATGAAGAAAGCTGTATTTTGTAATTTGCAATCCAGAGAACATACTTCCAGGTATCTGAGGCCATAGGACTGAGAAGCAGTATTATAGTGTTATTTCATTAAAATGGCATGTCTTTCAAGTTTACGAATCATTCACATTTCAGAGCAAGTTTTGCAGCAGTCATCATCAATCACTGATACATCTTGTGTGAGAGAGAAGAAAAAAGGAAATGGCCTCACCAAGTCAAAACATCAATAGTTTCATCCTCCAATTCTGAATCAATTCCTATAGAGACAAGGTCAGTTAAATTACATGCTTTTGGTACTTTACTCCAGCTGACAATCTGCTGGTTATAATGCAAGAACACAAGGGCTCAAATAGATTTTTCTGACACGGTGTGCCATCTGGCACAAAGCAGTCTTACAAATGCTGCTTCCCTGCTCGGCTTTTGCAGATCTAGTGATGGCATAATTGTAAGCCCTGACAGTTTTCAGTAGCAAAGTTAGCTTAATGCAATCTATCTGTAGGTATCAAAATCACTGTTGCCAGATGCAAACGTTTCATGGTCCCAGCTTCAAGATGTAACTATATTTCCATGCAGAAAAATTCTCCAACATTAGAAGTACATTTGAAAGTGTAGCAGGATTAAAACAAGAAGCAGGGAATTGTATCTGTGACTGGTTGGTATACTGGTTCTTAAAGGAACAACACATTAGGTAGCAAATGAGTTATTTCACTGTTACAGGGCCAAATTGTGATCTTATTTCCTCGGATGCAAGAGAGATGAGAACCTGCTTTTAATAAGTGAAGCAGTAACAGAATGAACCATCATGCAGTAGTGCTACTTAAGTGTTCCCAAGCAGCACTATCAGTACATCTCGCTACTGAGGCAAGGATGCGTGCCTTTGTAACTTTGATTTCATAGCATTCTGAATGATGCTAGAATGTGTGGTAATGTTGTGATGCTGCACAGATGGTGACTGGCATAAAATTACTCTTTCATTTGTGACCCAACTCAGAAATCAACCTTCGGACTCCAGCAGGGACAGGACAGTAAACCAACTCACTGTGACAGTTTTTCTTTTTCAATGAAATTTTTAAAGGTCTGGCTAAATGCTGCCGTTACTGATGGAAATCTTGTTTCCTAGACATTAGTGCTATAAGGGAAAAAAGACTGCAGAGTTTATAGTAGGAGCACCATGTGTTCAGATAAGCTGAATAGCCAGGTCTGCAGTTTTGAAAATCACATTTTTAACACAAAGATTCCATCACATTTTTTCCCACACTCATTTACGTATGGCACTTCACAATATTGATTTCATCCGCCTCAGTATACTGTTCAGTGTTCAAGTTAACAGAAGGCTCTCCTTCAACCTATTTATGATATGGTGTTGTTCAGTGGAGTCAATATACATTTCACGCTCTAGAGGTACATAAAACAATTCTGTACAGTTGCATTTAACAACCATAATTTTGTACTCCTACGGTTCAACTGTAGGAGTACAAAACACTTCTGAAAAATTAGAGAAAGCTATTACCTACTCTGTCTTAAACTGAAGCAAAGGCAATTGTTACTGCAGATTTACAGTACAAATAAAAACATCACCCAAAGCCTTGATTATAGCACAGGATTTTCTAATTTCCCAGAAGATTCCAAACGTATGTCATAGTTTTGTTCAGTGACAAGTACCATATCTGAACAGATATTTTTCGGTATGCCACTGTAATCTTTTACTGTTTAGGCTGCATGACTGGCAAGATTCCAGCTTTCTGTGATTCTGCAGTTTTAGAAATGCCATTCTCCCATGGAAACCTGCGCACTGTGGAAGTAACTTCATAATGGAGGCCCATGAGTGCCACTCCATAGTTTAGTGCACAGGGAACAAAGAGACATCAGTTTTCTATAAAAGGGACTGAAATGGAGGACAGAGTTGAAAGAAAAGATGTATCTTCTGTATAGCTGTTGGCAGCTTTTTTACAATAACATATCCAAATAAAGGATTGTGTGTGGTGGCATCAAAGTATTAAGACCCTATATAGCTGGATGTGTTCCTTTAGGAAAATTCCTGAATTACTTGACAATTCATAGTAACGCTACTGAGCACTTGTAGAGTAACTACTTAGGGATCCCAGAATTATTCAGAAACATGAGTAAATTAAATCCCATAACGAGATAAATTCCCTACAAGACATGCAAGGCAAAGTAAGGCAAGGAATTCAGATATTCCATCTCAGATCTGGGCTTTAGAAAAAGTAACTTCATCAATTCTACATTTTTTCTTATCAATTTTCACTCTGTCATGCCAAACAGACTTATTTCTGAAAAGGAAAGCTTCATAGCCTCTAAGACAGTCATGCTAGGTTTAAAGAGGAAACAAAACAAAAAAAAACACAAAACGAAGAGGTTTTGAGAAGGGGCATCCCAACACCTTTGTGCTTTGGGACAGTGTTTTTCCTCAGTTTACAGGATTCCTTCATTTAATGATGCTGACTTCTGCATTTCCCTCTCAACACTAGCCTCTGTATTGAGGGCTCAGAGTTTTTCTTTGATTCTACATGTTAGATGAATTTGCCTGTTGTTCCTACATGAGTTTTCTTATAAGACAAATGATGCCCTGTATGAAATGGTTTCTACCTCTTCATGAAAGAGGGATGGGGTCAGTTCCTCATTTCTTTGTAGATGTACTACCATGGGCTGTAACAGTTGTTCAGTGTCCCAAGAGCAGCAAGATGGAAAAATACATGGTGACTTGTTCAAAAATAGTTTAATTTCAGAAACCCTTTAACACTTGCATTCAAGATTTCTTAATCACTGACTGTTTTTTGTTGGGTTTTGGTTGGTTGGTTTCGGTTTAAGAAAAGCAGCCTTTATTTGCTTGTGCTGAGCAGATCATGTGAAAAGGAGTGGAAGGGGGGAAAAAATGCCTATTTACAGAACCCAATAATTTTTAGTATTATTTAAGAAATCTTTTTTTCCCCCATTAAGTAACACTGTATGTACTTCCATTTCCTTTGCAACAGAAGCTCAAAGAATGGCATTACTAGGAACTTCTTACTGTCACAAATTCTGGAAACAAAATCCATTATTTACAGTACTTTTGAAAATGTTATCTCTGCTTACATGAAGATGTTTGGACAATTTAAAGTAATTTCTATGCTTCCTTAGGACAAAGCATATACTCTTTTTAAGAATTTTAGCTAGTATTTTCAGAAGTGGAGGCTTGCAGTGTCTAAATTCATATGTAAAAATGTGAAATTGAATTTATTTTCATAATGAATCCAGGCAGAGTGGCAGAACATAAATAATAAGTAGCAAATTGCTTGGGTTTATGGCACTATTACCTTTATGAACTGCAAAACAAATGTGTCTGTATTAGGTTTAGCCTGCACAGAAGGAAAAAGCCAAGCTGAAGCAGAATTACAATAATTTATGGCTGAGCAGATGACTAATCAAGCTAACTCTAGATTTGAATCCAGAGCAAAAGTTCTATTTAAAACACATTGTATATCTGGCTAGTTATTCTTGTGGCGCCTCCCATCCATTTCAAATGAGAATTTGAGGATTATCTCAATAGGGTTCTTTCAATATCAAAAAGTGTACTATTTTCCTTTACAAAATTATCATTTTAATAGACATTCTAAAAATATTAAGAAAGGACATACAAATTTGCCAATTCCCATTTGATATGCAAATATTCTTCTATTTGCCTAGTACAACTGCAATTCATTTTAAGATGTGCTTTTATATCTTTTAAAATGCATATATCTCTGGAAATATCACATGAAAAGTTATATGACCCACTTTTTTTTAAAAAAAAAGTACTGCAGTAAAAGGTATTTCTCAGTGTAAAACACGCAATTTTGGGGATATGTGGAATGACATATATTAGTAACTTTAAAAAATGTATTACATTTTTTTTTCTGCCTTTTTTTCTAAAACATCTAGCTCTCATGTGAAATGTAAATTATTAAATTCCATGGAACTGATTTCTGGGGGGGGGGGGGGGTTTGAGAGGAGACTGAAATCTGAATTTTCCTTAGGAAAATGCAACCCATTGTATTATCAGAATACTAACATACACTCTCACTTCTCCTCTGCCATCTTAAGACAAGACAAATACCTGTCACTATAAAACATTACAATATCCACATTCCAAGTATTCAATGTTATGTCTGACATGCAGAATTCTTAGATAACAGAACAACTTACAAAGCCAGATAATAGTATTTTCAGGTTTACTTCTTTTAAAACCCCTAAAAAATAATTAGTATTTAATTATTTTATTAATTAAAATAATAATTTTAATTTGCAATTAAATGTAACCCAAGAAATTATTTTCAGAGCTAATAACTGACCTTTTGCTCACCAACAATATTGAAAACCAGAGGTAACAAATACTATAAATAAATAGCCTGTGCTTGGCTGGCAGAGTTGTCCAGAGTCACAAAGAGAACCTTCGAGCCTGCACGTTACATCATGAAAAATGTTTGCCAGGTAGAGTTAACATTTGATGCTCCCATTATAACAGCCCCAAAAGACCCTGTTTGGTTGTTTTTTTTCGTGTGGAATGTATGGCGAGCTGCATTCAAAGGCTATTTCTGTATACATTTAGAAGGTAGGAAAAAGATGGAAGCAACAACAAGAGAAGTGCTGAATCTTTGACTGTCGTGTCCCTAAATCCAGTAAAATCCAGCTAGTCAGGAAGCTACAACTTTTTCTTTTATTCAAGACCAGTCCAATTCACTCCACTTTGGAGTTACAGAATATGAGGAAGCACAAAAATTCTGGGTTTGCTGCTACTAAAAACAAAGGATGGCTGTGAGACATTAATGTAATAATACCTTATTTATTGCTCTTCTCATTTTAGAGTATCTTGATTCTGTAGGTGAGGACCTACCCTGCTATCTTCTGTACACCTGGAGGGCTGTACTCACCAGGTAGAGTGTTGCGAGGTTTGGACTGTCAGACATGGTGGAGAGAACAATTTTGATGGAAGAATTCCAGCTGTGCTCCAGAGAGAGGAGACAAGCCAAGCAGCAATACATAAATCTAAGTTCAACACCCTCTTTCCTTCTTTTTGCTATAAAGAACAACTGTTTCTCCAGATCTACACCCAATGGAGATGGAAGAAGACGGGCAAGAGGGGGCAAGATAAGGAAGATAAAGAACACTGTTAACAGCAAGTCTGAGAACAAAGCAGCAATACCACAAGTGCTGGCTTGGCTTGAGTAACTTCATACCACTTTCTATCTGGAATACTTCGCGAATTTATCCTAAAATCATTTTGGTTTACTTTTAAGGATGTGGAGAAGATAACATTGTTTTTCCAAAGAAGCACCTAAGCTGTGAGAGACATAAATGTCCACAAAAGTCTCAGTGTCCTGGAAGTGAACTTGTGAATCAGTTAAGCATTTAAGGAGCACTTAGCAGAACAACATGTGTGATTTGAAGACACACAAATCTAGCTTTGTTCCAAGTCTGTAGTAAACTGGATGGTGATCTCCTGTAGCTTCTCACCCTACCAGTACCAGAGAACTATTGTAACTTTTAACATGGGAAATGGATGGAAAGGACAACTTCAAGCAGAGAATTAGTATCTGTTCTCCCTCAGATATCAACAGACATAGCTTTAATTATTTTAATTTGTTTGCTCATTTCAGGTAGTGTATCCTTACTAGAAGAATATGGAAAACAATATATCTCTTTCAAATATCATAATATAGCTTTTCCATAAATCATACAGGAATGCACTAGGCATCCAAGAAGAATATGTGAATAATCCAAAATACATTGTGTATGTATGTTAGAAGACAGGACAAAATTCCTCACATGCCTCAGAAGTAGAGCAGATAGTCAATACACAATTCATAAAGCTTTTTCCTGCAAAGCAGAAAACCTCACCAAAATTAGTGGTCCTTGAAATCTTCAGTATTTCAGTCTCCTGTATCTCCCATAACAGATTGGTGGGAAATTTTCACGTAATTACTACGAAAGCATAATTTCAGCAACAAAACCAAGAGTTCTAATGTTATTTCATGTCCAGACTGACAGAGGAATGAAAATGTAGGAATCCTCATACGGTGCTTTGAGTACAATGGAATTTGTGTATAACTTTTGAATTTCAGCTCTGCATTGTAAATGGGTTTTGTGTATGTAACTTCTTCAAACTGTTAACTTAATTTGAATGCAGTACTTGTTTGCTTCCTCTCCTCTCTACCTGCAAGTTAAAGACCCAGAAAAAAAAAAAAAAAACAAACCAAAGGACAGCAAGGCATTGAGCAATATGGAGCCTAATCTAGGCTGGTTTACACTTTGGACAAGACGACCACTGGAAGCCCCTTCAAACCTCAATTTTTCTTTTGTTCTTGATTTTATGACTCTAAATCAATCAGAAATTCCAAAACATAATTGCAAAGAATTCATAATAGGCTGTTGTTAACAATTCATGAGACTCTATTCACAGAAAGCCTAGCACACGTAAATAGCAAGAAAAGCCAGTTTGCCCAACACGCTGGTATTAAAAAAAAAAAAAAGAGAGAGAGAGAAATGCTTAATATGGACTTTGATCATCAAATGAGAGCATAGTTTGTAACTGAGGATTTTTTTCATTATTTATTTTAGGAGTCTTCCATAGCTCATCTTTGGAGAGCAGAAGAAAGAAAAACAGGAATGACTGCTGCAGCAAGAAATGCCAGATTTTGAGGAAATTATGTGAAGGGAAAGGAAAGATAAGTGACCCTGAATTCCCTCAGTCTTGGCCTGGGTCCAAACAAACGCTACAGTGCAGTAAGCAGATGGAAAGCATGGGAGTACACAGGCAGTCCCAGTGTTCTGCTTGTATCTGACAGTACCTGGGGAGTGGCTATAGTAGAAATCTGTACAAAGTGTGTGCTGATACAAGGTGTGATTTACTAAAGACTTCAGTCTCTGTCATAGTGGCAATGTTTCTCCATTCCATATTTTTCCCTTAGCAAATGAAAACACTGTGATCAGTTTGGCCTAGAATTTAGTAAGAGACCTATGGCAGTTACTTCAGATACTTCCATTATTTTCTTTCATCTATTCTTGACTGCTTAAAATGAGCAGATTTTCATACAAAATATGCATGGTAGAAGTCTGTAAGAGGATTTCTGAGCTTTTTAATTTTGCAGCAGCTGTTGAAGTGGGCATGTCAGTTTTTATTCTAAGCATGCTAAAAATGAGGCATTTGATAATCTTACCTGTAACTTAGACTTTATTGAGGGGAACAAGGGGAAGAATTTCTATGACAAAAACTCATAGCAGATTTCCATATAGCTTCACAAAAACACAGTGGATAAACAGAACAGTGATGAGTTCCTGAGAAGGCCACCAGATGAAGGAACTAGTGACTACAACAGTTACAATATATGATAATTTGGGTATAACCTAACAAAACAAACATAAGTAGAAGCACACATCAAATACAGCGCTTTCCAATCTCAACTCATACTTCACTTGGATTCCCACAGCTTTAAAGCTATCTCCAGGTTACCTTAAATAGAACAGAAATAGCTCAAAGGCAAAGTCGCCTTTAAGACATTCTTCAGAGGTCATTCCCATGGTGTCAAAAAATAATTCAGGGAGACTGCCAAGAAATAATGGCCTTTGGAAGAACAGCATTATATCTGTCTTTTCAGTAGGGATACCCCTTCTGTAATGCGAAGATATTTCCTTGAAAATGTTTGCTCTCTTGTCACTATTTCCACAAAGCAACAATAGGGAAACATTCCTCCTTGAAGAAAAACAAATGATCTAAGAATTTTAAAGATTACATTTTTGTTTTGCAATTCCTCTCTTTAAAAGAATACACACACACACATATCCCACAAGGAACATTATATTTCTGATCTGATAGTTAACTGGTTCTATAATATCAAAACAAAATATTATGATTTAAGTCAGTCTTTATTAAAATACCGTCACAGACATCCAAGTTTTGTTACTGGGTTCAGGTGTTACTAACTGAATGAAACCATAATCTGTTTGCTGCTGCACTGGAAGTAGATTCCTTTCGTTATTTATGCACATGGGAGTTTAGGACCAAGCTGTGGTCTCACTGAAGTTAATGCCAAAACTCCCACTGACTTCAATTAGAACAGATTTTGGCTCACAGTCTCATTACTGAGTATAACAATTAAAAGAAGCTTTTACAAGCTATATTGCTGTGTAAAAGGGCACGAACCACATAGCAGATTTCATTGAACCCATAGCCAACAGTCATTGCTATAGCAACCGAGGTTCTAACAAAGGTAGTCACTATCTCTGTAATCATCAGGTGTCTCTATAGCAACTAGAGTTTCCAGAGAACAAGAGAAAAATATTTGAAAACTGTCAGCTGGAAGAAAAGAGGTCTGTGAACAAGAAGGTTGGAACAAAAAGCAACATAAGGGTAAACATGGCTTATAGTGAAGAGGGAGAATTGTCCCGAACCTACGCTGACAATGGCAAAGGAAGAAAGAGCAGAGGCCAAGGGCCAGGCTGGAGAGAGGGAGCAGGTCAGGCTTTCCCTTCGGCAGAGGAAGCAATACGGCACTCCAGGCAGACATTCCCAGGTCTAAATTAGTTATGTTTTGGACTTAATTCTTCTAAAGATTAGTTACTACATGAGAGAAGCAGGGCTAAACCTTGTCTGCAATAGGAGTTTAAGTCCACCGGCATTTTCAAAAGCACCTACCTGCACTTCTTGTGCCTACATATTTCTTTACAAACACCACCCTATTTCTCTTCAGTACAGAGGAAGGACACAACCTGTGTTCTTGATGCTGCTGATACCACAGTGCAATTATGTAGAAATGATGGTTAACTGTTCCTGATGTTTCTTATTGACAAGTTTTTAAACAGCGTTCAAATGAAATATGGAACAGCTGCTCTTTGGGTACTGATGGAGATGAAAACAGTATCGCTCATTACAGGCCATTTCAGTAAAATATGGCTTTAGGCTCACAGGTATGAAGATAGGAGGTTTATTGTCACGTAAGTAAGGCCAGCATATATAAACATAAGCCCTCATCAAAAAGTAGTTTAGTGATATTGGCAGAACCCATGAATAATAATTTTGGCCTATTCAGATTCCTACTGACCTCAGGGAGATACAAATTTGGGTGAGATGTTTAATTTAATGAGGAGTTAGCCAAAATATTCATGTTCACAGGCTAAAAATAATTCGGTTGACCCAGCATGCTTCCTCTGAAAACGAAGTCACAAAACTAATTATATATTCCAAACGGGGTTCTGTGCAGAATACCGATGCATTACAATAGTTTTCTTACGTAAACTCTTGTCTAACTTGAAGAATTGATACAAGATCCAGTGCTGGCTAAAGTCAGATTTTCATTTCATGTGTAAAGACCTCCCTCTAGTGGAATGTACTTTCAGATTTGACGCATCAAAAAGAATAGTCCACATCAAGTCAGTTGAAATTTTTCCCTTAGCAGCATTTTGTTACAACACAGTACAATGTAATATAATTTTTATCTGAAACAGAAGTCACCAAATGACATACTGTTGAACAACGTACCTGAGAATACCAAGAAGCACTGTAGCAATAGACTTTGTCAGGCAGCTTTTAGGGGGTTTGTGTTTGCTGCTATGGTATGGCAATCATGAATTCAGCTGCATTTCTGTATTGCTGTATACCCAACACACTTGAATCAGTGATGTGAGATCACTGTTCATATGGAAGGGTGAGGCATTATTACTGTCAACAGCCCAGGAAAGCTGACTGATCTTCAAAGATAGCATCCTCAAAGCATAAGAACCTCCCAACATGCAGAAAGTCAAGCAAGCATGGCAGAAGGCCAGTGTGGATAATGAAATAATATCCGGCTGAGCTGAAATGGGAAAAAGATGCACAAAGAAGGTGGAAGCAGGAACAGGCAGCCCAGGAGGAATATAGAGACATTGCTTGAGCACACAGAGAAATTTTTAAAACAGTCGGAGTTGAAACTTGCTAGGGACATAAGAAAAAAAGCGCTTCTGTGAGTATACTGACAGCAAAAGTAGCTACTGAAAATGTAGACCCATGGCTCAGTGGGGCAGAGAAACTAGTGACAAAGGACAAAGCAAAGATAAAGGTATTCAAAGACGTTTTTGCCTCATTTTTTACTGGTAAGATTTGCCTTCACACCTCCCAGCCGGCAGCAGAGCCTGTGGGACTGCTGCATTACCTGCTTCATAGGCAACTGACCTTAAACCAGTGGATATGTGCAAGTCCATGGTTCCACAAGGTGAATATGAGCCAGTGTGCTACAGTCCTTCCAAAACTGGGCTGCCGGAGATAAGCAGCAAATCAACCTTTATGTGTGCTGAGATTTTCAGTGGATGAACACTACAGCTCATAGTGAACCCCTTTCCCTCTTTTAGCTCCCCATAGTAGTCTCCCACCAGGAAACTATAATTTAAAACCTACCTTTACAATTGGCATCTTTGAAGTTAAAAAAAAAAATACTGCAGGGCAGCAGTTCAAGCTGAAACTGAACATTAAACCCACAGAAGTAAACCTAGAAATCTCGCCTTCGTGATCCTGACATTTAACAACGTGGATTAATTTAAACTAGATAAATAGGTAGTATCGGTTTCTCAGAATTTCATAGGAATTCATCTTTGTTCTGAACCCATCAGCTAAAACTGTCTAAAACAGAGCAGATCAACCGTACTTTGATAACTCATAGGAGCAAACTGCTCACTCTTTCAGAGCTTTAATTTCTCCAGAAGTGTTGGCATTTCTCTCTTCTCAGAGAGAAAAATGCACATGGGCATTTCAGTGCTCTTAACTGAAGTTGTTCTGTAAAGGCTGGTTCCAGCACGATGATTGCAGTGTTGAGCTGGTCATTACATTGCAAGGTGCATTGAGTTCACTGGTGCCCAAAAGGGAGAAAAGGCTTTGCTGTGTTGATCCAACACCTGGACACAGCGGCGCGTGAGCAGAAATATCACAACTCTCTTGAGAGATTAAAAGTCTAATTCCACTCAACTCAATGTATACTTATATAATTAGTATTGTATTTTGATTAGACAGTAAAACAGGGTCTGAACTAAGGGGGGGGGGGAAGTCTTTGCTTTTTAAAACTATTTCTCAGCAAGAGCAATAGCTGTAACATATTCAATGTATAGATTATGTAGACTTATTTCTGTCACTAGAGGCTCTGTCAGAACACCAGCAATAATAAATAAGCAATAGTAAAAGCATAGTCTGACCTCAGAAAAAAAAAAAAAAAGGAAAAAAAAGAGAAGACAAATCAACAGCAACCAGCAAATAAACTTATTTAATAGGAAGGCTCTTCTAAGCAGAAGAACAGATTTCAAATACGTTGAGGCCTGGCAGTTATAAACTGACACTTGGCCCACCAGTGTGGGCTTAGTGGCCTTAAGTGGCCTTAGAGCACAGTGTTTCATAGGCAGCTGTGTATCAGAACAGGAGCTAGCAAGGCAGATCTTCTTGGCTGGAATGGATTAGAGAAGGATAACCAGTTGTGATCCCACTAATCCTGTTCCAGTCTGTCTGGGGATTTTAGGCAAGCAAGCTGTGACAGAATATTTGTTATCTGTGCACTGGCAACACATTTGATTTCCCGGTTTCAGAGTTGTTTTTTTTATTTACATATACAGATGCACTTGTTTTCCATGTTTGTTTTTAGTTTTGGCTGTATTTTTCCTATGCTTGCATAATTGCCAGTATTGCTGAAGCATTGTCTCTTTGCTTGGAATTCCAACTAACTATAATTACTAGAATTAATTACAATTTTTACATGGTGCTCCTTTTCTGACTTTGTATTTTCCAAGATGAGAATCTCTACTGATTTACAAGACTCCTTTCTGTTCAGTCTTGATAGTTTCTGTAAGAGCAGACTTCTACATCTGCCAAGCTAAGGGAGGAAGGGATTATTGTTCTGTGCAATTCATGAAGTAGGGTTGATAAAGTGAACATAGAAAATAAGCAAGACTACTACCTCTTTTTTATAAAAATGGCATGCCAAGGGAGATGAAGCAAATATTTGTAGTAAAAGCACGGTATTATGAGAATTACTTGACATACTACCTTCCAACAGAAACTTAACTTTTTTTTGGCTCTGTCTTTGGCCTGTTAAATAATGGTCAAAATATCTTCTCTGTGAAAACTTTATTCATTCACCTGGCAGCCAGTTCTGAAAGCCAAAATGTAACTTTTTATTTTATCTAGATCCCTTCCCTCTTAATTTATCATCTGTTATCAATATTGCAAATACGATGCAGCTGCCGCAAAACATTGCTGTTCTATCTGACCTGCAAACTGAAACTTGGAGAGAAGTTATTTCAGTTAGGGTGGGAAACGGATGAAGCGCCTGAATACCACTGAAATTGAGGTTACGTATAAGAATGTGGAAAGACCTGAGCACAGAAAGAATCACACAGATTATCTGGTTACATTACCAACAATTTTTCAAGTGAGTCTTACTTCAAACACTGATAAAGTTTTCTGAGGCCATACTGTGTTTCTCTGTATTTTTCATAGATAGCTCTACTTTTTTGGTGGAGTTGCTTTTCATCTATACAGACTCATCTTTTTTTCCAGAACTGTACTTAGCAAAACATTCCTCAAGAAACACCGGAGAAGCATTTTTGTTTACCTTAGCACAAGAGGTATCTGGTTCTGGGTACCTATATTTCTAAAAAAATTACGGCATAAAGAGAACAATACTAACTGGATTGAAACCTTTAATAGAGGCTTTTTATTATATACAGGTTTCACATTAGTTATTCTTCATATATGACCTTGAGCATTTGGGGCATCCTTCTGAGTAGCCTATAGATGCCAAAATGTCAGCAGATTATTAAAAGCAAAAAGTGTTCTTAAGATCCTGTACCAGTTAGTTCCAATATGTTTTCCCCAGTACATATGCATAAAATACCAACTTGCAAGCACATTGCATCAGATAGTTAGCTTGCCTTAATCATCATATCTTCATATTTTTTTTACATATTTCAGATAGTGTATACCAATAATATGTGAATATTATTATCACATATAAATCACAATAATCTGTGTGAACTCTCACATGGATTGCTGCAGCTGAACATCTGGCCCACTTAGAAAATATTAGTAACTTAAAACTCAGATATGAAAATTTTACTTCTCTATGTTCTTAGTGATTACGATATTTTTCAAATGCCTTATCTGATACAGAGAAATAGGAAATAAGCACCAGTTGCTCTTTGTAAAGGACACTTGAATAACTAAGTGTATTCCAAAAGCTGATACTAAGATTACCTTTTTCTCAGATAGCAATTTTCACTCATTGACCTCAGACCACTTACAAATATTAATGAATTCCTTACAAGCCTTGTAAATTATGTAAACATTGCTATTTGTAATCCTAAAATGAGAAAGCATTGTACTATCTGTAAGGAACCAAGATAAGTCAATGGTATTTTAAAGATGCAGATAAATTGCGGCAGATAGCTAAAAACAAGTATCCTGTGTTTTGTAGAAAGAAAAAAAGCATGCAAAAAACACGCTACCTCTTGTTTTGTAGCATTTCTTCACAGTGAATGAATGACGACATTAAATTAGGAAGATTAGAAAGAGAAATGGTCACTTGTCAAACGTGTTTTCAAATAGGAAAGAACTATGTTGTGAGACACATGACATTTTTCAGTTATATACACAGAGTTTTATCTGTATTTTAAAATATTCTCTTCAAGCCCAGATGATTAGCACAAATCACCTGATGAAAAGTATTTGCATGTTTCAGTTTATATTAGTCCCTAGAAAAAGCCTACGGCATCAGCTTTCTACTTGCTAACACTGCACAACAATTTCTTCCACGATCTGCCTACGGGTAAGTTTACACTACTTCGGCATGGCCATTTTAAATAACCGATTCTTTAGAAGCTTCACAAACATTAGAAGTGGCAATAGTTCACTCATGAGCATATTTTATCTTCTTTCCCAAAAATATAAGACTAACAGCACATGGAAAAGTGGTCCACTGATGCAAATTTGCACTAATTTCTTTAGAACAGCACAGTGCAAACATACACCAAGAATTCTGAACTGTTTTGGTTGGAGGGGAAAAGAATTTGGTTAAAATCATTAAGACACAGTGCCTGGAAAATAAATATCTATGATAAATCGTTCATCAAGATCAAATGAATCCACATTTCTGCATTTAATTTAGAAAGAAAAAAACAGCTTAATCATAGAATGGTTTGGATTGGAAGGAACCTTAAGTATCACCTAGCTCCAGCCCCCTGCCATGGGCAGGGACAGCTTCCACTGGACCAGGTTGCTCCGAGCCCCGTCCAGCCTGGCCTTGGGCACTGCCAGGGATGGGGCATCCACAGCTGCTCTGGGCGACCTGTGCCAGTGCCTCACCACCCTCATAATTTGGAGAAATACCTTTGCCCGGGAATCAGGAAACTTACGTGTTGGTTGAAATTCACAGAGAATGCTCTATGCACCAGATGGAATGGAAGATGAAAAACATTGACAAAAAAAAGCTATTTGGAAAAACAGACTGTTAAAAGGGGGGGGGGGGGGGGGGGGGTGTGTGTGTGGAAAAAAAAAAAACAAAAAAACCCCCGTGGAGTTAAAGTCGATCATATCTTCTTTTTTTTTTTGGAAGATTACTTTCAAATAATCATGATTTATCTTTAAACAAAAAGAAAGCAATTGTTTGGCATAATGGACGTGCAAATTAAAAATTCTATTTGTGCCAGTGGCAGACAAGGATACAATTATAGGATTAGACGAGTATACATGGCTCTGTAAAGAACTCATACAGTGTTTGAGAATACAAAGAAAACCAACAGTTTTGGATGTAATTTCTGGATTTCTCATAAGCAGTAACTATGATGGGTTGCTGTGTCTGGAAAGCTGATTTTAAATTCTCTTGCATCTCTGAGAGGAAAGAAATACCTAAAAGCCCAATTCTGTAACATGATGAATGCTATTTAGAACCGTATCTCCCAAAATGATAAAAGGAACTGTGCTGAGTCTTTGGCAGAATTTAAGTCCCAAACCCAACACCTGCAAGCCTAAAACTTTAATTGAGCTCACAGAAAACTGTTTAAACCATTTTCCCAGTGTCTAGTACTGTGCTTCTGTGCATGAAAGAAAGCATTTAAAAAAATAAAATAATCAATTGGCAAACTCCAGAGTGTATGTAGGAACAGAACTGTTTAGCCTAATGTTTAAAGACGTTACCTGCAAGAAGTAAAAATCTGATTCACATCATTGCTCCCAACCTTTTTGTGGCTGTCACAGGTATTCTAATAGTTTAAAGAAAATAGAGGTTTGGTCCCAGGGTCCAAAACTATAGTTATATATCCTCAAAGGCTGCATTGAAATATTTACCGATATTCTGTACAGGTGTGGGTTTTTTCTACTAAAATAATTAAGTTTTATGAAACCCAGAACATGGAAGTAGTTAAAGTGAGGAAATACATAATTTATCCCTCATCCATTACAGCAAGAATCTCTTGCCGTATAAGCATCTTTTTATTATGTTAACATTAATGAAACACACCCTTTTAACTATCAGTAGCACAAGTTTGGTACGAGTCTAGATTAATGTGTCAAGTCCAAAGTCTGTTCAGCAAGTGGTGACCAAATCAGTGACTTAACTGACTTAAGTTAAGCGCGTACTGAAAAGTTTGTAGTGCTTCTACACTTGGTCTTACTTTTCAGGTAGTCTTTTTTGAAGCCCTTAAGTTGTGAAACTTATAGCCTACCAAAAAAGTAAATCTTGCGACAAACATGATTTTTAGTTCAAAAAGAACAAATATGACCAGTCAAAGAAACATTAACCCCGCAACATTTTCCCAACAAGGGCAAGGTTTTGTGATGCCTGAAGGATTACTAATGTCCAAATTCTCATTCCTGAGGACAATGATGTGTTTTGACTGACACAGTTCTTATATAAAAGAAGTCTAAAAATGCCTTCAGCACTTCTTAAAAAAAAAAAAAAAAAAAAAAACAACACAAAAACCTAAAACTCAACTAACTAAAAAACCACAACCAAATGCAAAACATACCATTCTCTCTGACGACGACCTAGCTCTTTCTAGAACAGTTTCATACACAAAAGCATGACACAACCACTACACGATTTATGTATTTTCACAGTGTGACCATTTCTTAGAAAACTCCGCCAGAAAATAGTCCAGTCTTTGGTTATCAAATGACCATGTAAGTTAGGGGTTTGGTATTTTCCCCATGAATTATACTTTTCCATGTAAACAAGCAAACAACAATAATAATAATAATAGTTTTTTTAAAAAAATAACAAACAAACAAACAAAACACAAAAAGAACTCCACACTTAAAAGATCTATGTCAAATTCTTTACTGGGGAATCAAAGCCAGGGAAACTGTACTACTCTTTGCCCACTAATATATTACCTTTCCGGAAATTTGTACTGTATGTGATAGTTAGTATATTCTTCTTAATATTTTTCTCAGGATACTCAATACACTATAATAGTTCATATTAAAAGAAAGAGTGCAAAAGACTGGGAAATAAAGAATTCAAATTGTTTATGCAATCTAAATTCTTTCCCCTTTGCTCCTAAGCAAAATACCTTTTATTCCTATGATCCTATTATCATATACTGGTGTTTCCTTAACATAACTGATAGAACCAATATGAAAATGATTTGATAAAGAGAACAAAACTCAGAATTTTTCATCATTTCCACCTCCTGTTATGGGTTAATACATTAAAATATTATTATCCAAATCTGATGCTAAATCTAAAAGAATTTGTTTCCATTTAAACTCTAGCACGGTGCAAATTGCAATAGCATGTGGTTGTTTCATAAATGTGCATCAGATTATCTTGTGAGATGGGCAGAATTATAACCCTATTTTGCAAAAAAGGGAAATACAGCTTTGGGGAATTAACACTTATGCATTTCAAATATTTCATGTAGCAGCTGCTTTAGCAGTAAGACTGAGGAACTCCTTATTGTCTGGTGAGAAATATGGGTTCACATAAATTCAGATAGAAAAGGGACTTGAACCTGGTCTCCCAAATCTGAGGCGAATAGTCTAATCACCAAGATTCTCAGTATCATATGACCTCCTTTCACTGTTTTGTGCTTTTTTTCCATTGATTTTATTATAAGTGCCTGCAAATTTCCTAATTTATAAGAGTAGCAAAAAGCTCTGGCTTTCATAATAAATAAGTATTTGGTTTTCATTGTGATAGTTACTAAATGTGGTTATTTTCAAATTATTTTTGGTTTGCTTTTGATACTTCCACACTGGAGATGGATGATCAGTCTTACAATGTTAAGGTCACTGTCATTTCTAAACTGTGAATATGATATCCAAATCAAGTCTTCATTTTTATTTTATACTTTTTATAAAGGTTATAAGCCTTGGCTATATGACTAACATTTTAAAGAGTTGCGTCAGCTGTATAACGAAATTACTACACCTAATTCCCTTATACATTATTTTGTCATTCAAAACATAGTGAATAATTCTCAAATAAAATACAGGTTATCTTCAAAGTTTTATCCTTACTTGAAATTGAGTTGCATGGTTCATTAATTTTGGAAGTGTCAGCTGGTTTTTGCCAACTTTTCATCTCACAGAGACTCCACTACAATCAGTTCAGAAATACAGTTTTGACTTAAATAATCCTGACTACGTTCACAAACTATCAGGTAAAATTACAAAAAGAATGAGAAAATCATGGAAACACAAAGGAGAGAAGGCAGTGAAACAGTATAGCCAGTGATAGAGAATGAAAAAAAAAAAAAATCGGGTAAGCAAAGAAAAAGTATTGACTAAAAAGAACTAGAAGGAAATTGGTTTTTATACAAAGTGAAATAAAAAAATAAACCCCTGTAAAATGTAATTAAATTAGTTTACAAAGAGGAAAGAATTGATTGTTTACCAAGCAAAAATTATTTTTAAACACTGCAGATGGAAGCAGCAGTGCCTCCTCAGGAACACTCCTGAGCTACAGCCCTGAAATTACTGAGTGGTTATCTAGGTGTTTCTAGGTTATTCACCTTTGACAAATACTCGATTTGGAATGGATTCTGTACAAATTAGTCTGGCCCCAAATAAAATAAAATGTATGATATTTTGACCAAAAATAATGAAAAGATTGTTGGGTTTTAGTGAGAAGCTTTTTTTTCCTGATGAAGATGAGAGTTTATTTGTAATTCTCTAGTACAAAACACGTATTGTAGTCTTGAGCTCAGACAGAAAAGTCTCCATGAGTATTAGCTTTAAATAGTAAGACAATTTCTACCTTTTTCCTGGCTTAAATGAGTAATGGAAATGAAAACAGAAAAACAGCAGAAATTATGGAAATTAAATTCCACTGCATTTTACTCTGACAGGAATTTTTAAGTGCTTTTAATTCTAGGTAACTGGACCTTTGCTTTTACAGACATCTCTCAGTCTTCCTGCAGAATCAATACAAGTTCAAGGCCTGAATCTTGAAATCCTTATTAATTGTTTTGTTTTATTCTTCCATCTTTGCACCAAAGTGCCACCTTTATTCTTTGTTGCTTACATTTAAAAATGAGAAAGAGGAAAAGGTTTCTAAACTCCCCAAACGTCACAAAGATTGATATGCCATTCTTTTCATGTAATTTTTTTCCATCTTAAACTATCAAGACGAAAAATAATTTTTTTAGGATTTAGCTTATGCTGTAAACTACAGGAACAAACGTTACGAACACAGACCCATTTACAACAGAATTTTGGAGGTCAGCAGAGCCTGAGCCTTGGAGGTGATCTGTGCATCTGCAGCTGGAGCGAGCCTGGTCCAGCAAGGCAACCGCCACGTTAGAAATGCGACGGGGCAGCTTTAAGAGGGAAGCAGGAAGCTGTAACGGGAACCCAGCTGAGCTGGAGCTGGGGCACTTCGCTAGGAGCCTGCAAACGAAACAGATGTGCTTGCTGTGAATTTCTGTAGTATCTGGGCTCTTTGTACCAAAGGTGATAATACTTTCCTTCCTGTGATTATTTTTTTTTTCCTTCTTTTATTTTGCACATATTTTCCATAAAGGGAATGAAATGGAGAAGTTGACGAAATATATATCAGTGAAAGATGAAGATCAGTTTTATCATCAGGGAGCTGTGGAGCTGCTAGTCTTTAACTTTCTTCTCATCCTTACAATATTAACTATTTGGTTGTTCAAAAACCATCGATTCCGCTTTCTGCATGAAACTGGAGGAGCTATGCTTTATGGTGAGTATAAATTCCAGTGCCATCTTAACTTGGGACTAGTCGCATATTTATGATCAGGCACTTGTGATCAAGTGCTGACAAAGCTCAGAAAATGTGCTGAACAAAACGTCATCAGCTCCATAACTGTGCAGGTAAAATAACATTAACAGTATCTCTCATGAAGTAGCTAGAGGCTGACTGGTTAAAGCAGCAACTGTCCTGGGCTGGTTATCCTCACGATGTGCATGTTATGCTCCTCTGTGGGCAGACAGCCACTGTATGAGGTGTTAAGAGTTAAGAAATTTACTGTTTTCAAAAGAATGACGTGTCCTCCGTGAAAGAGACTATTTCATTTGCTTTTTTCCCCATGCTTGTTTTGTTTAAGGTGTTAGACTAAGGAACCTTGTGGATACAGCCATGTTGTCTAGTTTAAAGATCTTGAGATTTTTCTTTTGTGCCCTTGAGGAACACGCTTTGAAGAATGCTTCTCAAGTCTTCCCTGAATGCTGTCATCATACTGTAATTTCAGTTTGCCTGTGTAGCTCTAATCTTCTTTTATGAAGTTTTGCAATATCGTGTATCACTTTCATGTACAACTTTCTGCATTGTCCACTATAAGAAGTGCTCACCAGTGTAGTGGTACATACACTGTATGTGTATGTGGTGTAGTGGTACATACACTTACACGTACAATGATTTCTCTGGTCATTCTCTCTTATTGTTGTTTCACTTTGAGAGAAGTATGCAACTGCCACTTTGTTACCATAAAACACACATAGGAGGGTAACGCTATCAAAATGGAAGATACAAATAAACAGCTCAGTCAGCAGCCAGCTAAATGCCAGCCTGTTTTGATTCATATTCATTCTGTGCACATCGCATGCTCTAGCGGTGTAATACCCCAAACCGGTTATGTTAAGATTGCATATTCTGAAGAATATTTGTTTATCATGGCGCACTGCATACAAAAATCTCTATGGAGGTTCAGCTGCAAGTCTGCAACAGAAAAGGCAACCGACTCCTACATTTTGAGATAAAAGTCTTCATTTGCTCTTTCTATATCAACTATTTTAAAATTTTCTCAGTTTCACAGGACTGCAGCTGAAGATCACAGTGTTCCTTGTGTCCCTTTCAGACTATTTTATTAGATAAAGTAACTGTATGAAATTTCAGGAACACAGGCTATTTCATCATCTTGGCTCACTTAATATCTTCACAAGTGACTTGATACTTAGAAGGAAAGCAGGTAAACAAGAAACACTTGTATTAAGCCAGTCACTGAACCCTTAACACCTGGGTCTGTGGGATCTCTTAATTCTCACCAGCCTCGCATGTATTTTAAAGTTGTGAAATAGTATTTATTTGGTAACATGCCCTTTTTCCAATCCTGAAATCTGTTGCACATAGAAAACACACTTCAACTGAGTCAGTTGAGACTGAAATACACATCACACGATACTTAGTTAAATGCAATGGCTTTCACTGATTTTTGTTTGTTTTACAGGGTACAAGCTACACAGCATCATGGACAACACGTTTGCTTATTGCATTTCTATTAGCACTGAAACCACAATATATTAATTATGATCAACTTTTAAATTATGGCAATGTTTTTCTAATTACATGGATTACATGGGTGACTCTTCTATAGTAGCTTTCTTTATGCAATTGTGCCATTTCCCATGTGCAACTGACAACATTTGCTGAAGATTTAGACAAAAGCCTATCAAAATAGAAATTGAATCTGGGGAAATACAACATTGCACAAATAAACCAGTATTTAATTAGTTTTATCTGTTTTTTGGTTCTGTTTTGCTGCTGGCCTACAACATTATCTGCACATCATAGGGGTAACCAGGTCATGATATTATTTTGATCAGTTAAGAGACGAGTACTCCAGCAGGACAGAGATTTTGAATTATTAAAATGTTCATGAACAAAGGAAACATTCCTCATGATTGGAAACAAACTGTCTATTTAGTCTTGCATTATTTATGGCAACCTTCAAACACAGAAAAAAAGTTTATTCATAGGACCTAAGCAGCTGATTATGCCCTTTCAATCCTTAGAAATTTTGGATATGGGTTTAGGTATCTTTAGCATTGTGGAATAGCAATAATGAAAAGAAAGTGGAATTTCAGAGGTCACGATAGAAGTGTCAGATCAACACGCAGCAACTTCAGGAGAAAATCTTCATGGCACCAGGCACTGACTGTGAGCTAAATCCTGCCCTCTTATTTTTTGCCTTCATTATCAGAACAATTCTGGTTTGTACCCATTTTGTACAAACCAGATGTCTCTGCCCTACAGTTTGCTTTACTCCAGCTCATCAAGCTATTTGTTAGAGTGATAGAAGAACAAGGCCACTTATTTGCAGACTGCAGCCACGGTATGATAGATGGGTCTGTATTCCTTATCAGAGACAGCATGCCATTAGGGGTATAGTGCTGGAAAGGATAAAGTGAAATAAGAGGAAGACCAGGGAAAAAAACCACAACACAGAAATACAAAAACAGGAAGAAGTTTTGCAGTTACTGCAAAGTGCTGATCAGCCACAAACTAAGCACTAGGAACAACCTGATACAAAGTTCTATTTAAAGTATAGAACAAATGAAAGGGATATTTCAGTGGGGTTTTTTGGTCATTTGTTTTGGGTTGGTTTTGTTTTTTGGGGTTGTGGGTTTGGTTTGGGTTTTTTTGCCTAAGCTTTGCAAGAAAATGCACTTTTAGGCTGAACAGTTCCAGCCAAATAAAGCCCATGCTGGAAAACCATCCATTTAGAAACTTCAAAAACTGAGATGTATTTTTTTTTTAAATTAAAGCAATGGTTCAACACTAAATATACCTATAGTTAAATCAAAAAATTTTCTGCAGTTGCAAAGATAAAACCCAAGGCATTTAGCATAACAGGAATTCAACATTATTTCACACACACACAAAAAAAAAATTATGTGTATGTATATACACACATTTAAAGGTACTTAGCTTGAAATTATTTAAGCACTCAAAATGTTTTGTTTTGACACCAAACTGAAAAAATCACTTACAAACAATGAAGAATACAGACTTACCTGTTTATTCCTTCCTTCCTTTGCTTTCCAGTATCTCAGAGGAAAAGTTTCTCTATACACTGTAGCTTGGTTTGACAAACAGACCCCAAATAGTAAACTCAACTTAGTTCCTGATCTCTGTATATCAGGGAGGCAGGTGGATATGAAAAAGTAACTTGGTGCCACCCAGAAATGGAAGAGCATTTTTATATGCATTATCAGCACAGTTTTCTATACAACAGCATAGTCAAAATCAGCGTGGTAGATTATTTACACAAGCAGTAATGAAAACTGAACAGCACTTTTCTCAGATTGGAGTAGGTGGCCTCTCTTTTAGCACCAGACCCCAGAAGCTGGCCTCTTAGTACTCAGCAATGGACAACTAGACAATAAAAGACTTAAGTGCCTATTAGCCAGCTCCTACAGGGCCTAGTATCTTTAAATACCTCGGTCATAAAACCTTAGATGGCAAATTCCCCACATAATACATAAGCTGGGGGGGGGAATAGCCAAGAGCTAGCACAGTGAAAAACTGAGTGTAAGTACCCAAATTTCTCATCCTCCTCAGAATTTAGGTATCAGGGCTACACAGAGATGCTACCAGTTACCTCTGATTAACAGGCTAAAGCACTCCTGCAGGTAGGCAGCTAGAATTAAACTTTAGGAAAAAAAAAAAAAAAAAGAAACAAAAAAAACTCCCAGCAACAACCCACCAGTGTAATCTGTGCCTTTTATCTGCTGGGTTAATTAGTAACTTCAGTTGAAATTGATCTCAGCTTGAATAGTTATTACCCCTAGGGAGCGTGTGGTACCCATTGGGGCGGAGGTGAGGCTGCTTGAAGATGTGCCTGCCTTCAGAGCGGTGCTCTGTGGGGTTGGATGGTCAGACTGGAGGGAAAATGCAAAAGGAATGAAAGACAGAACACGATCACTGTAGCACCCACAAGAAATGGCTCTGTGTTGTAGTGGTTGGAGAAGCTTACTGAAAATTTGAGGGAACTGGAAGGTCCACCAGTCCTTTTTGCTCTCCTTCCTTCCAGTGGTTCAGCTCCCCTCAGCAGTGGGAAAGCCGGCTCACAGGAGCCCTCCCACAGCCTCTGAGCATCCCATGCAGCGCTGTTTGGAAGTGAGGCACCGTCAGAGTTCTCGGTTCAGCTTTGGTGGAGGTGTCTAATGATTAGGCAATATGATTTTTACACCTCCTAAATCCATTATGTCTCTCGCGTGAAACAACTGTAGTTCCCTTCTGATTGTGTGTTCTGGCTATCCCTAATTCTCAAAGGTAGCAATGGATGTAGCAAGTCCCAGAAACCGGCGTCTCTAGCCCTCAGTGAAACAGAGCACTTCATTGGCCTCCTGACTACAACATCCGCAGTGATGAAAGATTGTCAGGATTCAGGGGAAAAAGTAGGAAAACCATGATCAGGGCAGAAGCTGACATTTTATAGTAGGCTGGTAAAGAATATTTAAATGAACTATGAAGAATGTTTCAGAAGATACATTACAAAAGCACGATTTCAGTTTGGAAGGGAGAATAGTAGAAAGGAGAGTACATTATGCACCTATTTAAAAATGAATTATTTCCATTAGAATATGATCTGCGTTCCCAAATTCAGTCATGAAAGAAATGTTATATAATGATTTAAAGCAGAAAGCACATTCTATAAATGATACACCTACTAAAATATTAAATACACTCTTCCCAGATTTTTAATTCACTGGGGGGTTTATATAGGGTCTTTGGCACATTTATTATTACTGAAGGAAGAGTAAGATCCCATCACCTATATTGACTCTTGCAATACAATGCAGAAGTAGCAATTGTCTTTGAACCTTCCGTAGAGCATTTGAGAATATTATGAATCAACCCATCATTATGTATCCAGTCCACATTTTGTTAAAATTTAACACAATACAGATTTTCCTTAAGAGCTACAAGGACCTCCAAGCCCCATCGATACCATGAGAATATCAATTAGAATTGTATTGGAATATATATATATTTATATAAATATATATATATAAAATATTATACAATATATGTAATTTACATTATATTATATTTTTATATTGGAATATAATGGAATTTCTCCAATATGTGTATGCTGTTGGATACCCTCACAATTTCCTTGTTCTTTCAATATAATTTCATTATTTGTGTGGCTCTGTACATTACTCAGATTGGAACTCCATCAGAGGATAAGATCTAAAGCTAGTAGAAGAAAACTCAAAAGGCAAACTTGAATTCCAGCCATAAATCTCAGTCACCATTGATCTTTATTTCTCTACAGCTACTGTGATCACATTTTTTAAATATTCCTTTTCTGCAAATGGATTAATTTATACTCAAAGGCTGTCTTGCAGGACCAGGATCTACAATATTTGCATTTGTTTCTACTCCAGAAAATTCCTACAGAGGCAGTTTGAGACTACAGCTGAGGATAACGTATCTTCTCAGAATACAGAATAAGAACAGTCCTCTACTTCTAGTCTAAATTTGACACTACAGGTTGAAATAATTTTCTTTTGAATCGTTCAGTGCAATTGCATTACTGTAATTGAGAACATTCATTTTAATTTGTAAAACAATCAAACAGTTTAGTTCAAAGTATATGCTAAATTAGCCAATATAACACACATACTAGGAATCTCGGTATTGTAGGACACAGTACACCTGGCTGTACAACAGAGACGGTAAAGGCAATGTCAACTGGTTTCCACTGGTCTCCCTTGAGCAGTTCCATGTTGCCATTCTGAAAGTTATTAAGTGCACAAGCCATGTAAACAGTCAAACTTCAAAAGCTAAAAAAATAAATCGGAAGAAGAACTCTGAATAGTCAGATTAAAACTATATGGTTTTGGCTCTTTATTCATTATTTTTGAGCTCTCAGTTAAAAATAGTGCTGTTTCCTTAAAGTCTTGTCTTCTGTATGCAGCAAGACTTTTACTTGTACAAATGAGCATGATGCTCAGTGTTGCCAGTATAACAGAAACAAGGCTATTAGAAAACAAGATTACTGTCCTACATAATTTTGGAAGACATAATTTGAAGACCTAAGTACAACTATTCAGGAAAAGGCAGGTTAATATGACAGATGCTATAAACAAGCAGGTAAATATTAGAGACCAGTAAACAGAGCAAGACAAGAAGTTGGGCAAGCACAGAAGAATCATGTCTGGGAAAGATAATAAGGGACATACAGGGAAATTCGGTCAGCAGGCAGAGAGAATTCAGAAGGAAAGAAATAGGAAGTGAAAGAGGAGATGATGGGATAGGTGAACAGGTTGTAACAGCACATTCGTCTAACCAAACACTTCTTTCTCTTGACTACACAAAACCTATTCCCGTATTGTGACCTGATACTGACTCTAGTGAACTGTGTTGCCAAATATTCCTGTTTTTGAAGAGTCTTTTTCTACCAGTGTCCTTGCACAGGCATTGCTGGACATCTGCAAAATATTTCTGTTACCTGAGCTGATAAAGTCTGGTAACAGAAGTGCAAGAGAGGCTATATTTTAAAACACTGAGTGATAGGAACAAATATGGTAACAGAAAAACTGAAAGTTTTTTATTCCAGAGAATGAGAAGAAAACATCAAGTCTTGCCCAGGCATCAAATGAAGTTGAATTTTTAATGTCTTTTAAATTTAATTTGAAAATTAAATATGTCGTTCTTCTAGAGGAAATTGAATAAAAATAAGATGAAAACCCTGATAGTTTTAACTAGTGAATGTTTTCCTGGGTTCTGAGACATCATTTCAGACATCTGGGGCTGACCACTGTAGAAGTCATATTTCACAGTAGCACATTCATTTCTTGCTTCCCCTTTCCCATACACGCTTTCTCCTAAAATTTTGAGGAATTCTGTCTTTTACTACAGCTAGGTTTATTATCTGATTTGTTGCACAAATGCTGTATAACTTAAGAAAGTGGACTTGGGATTTTCTAGTGCTTATCAAAGTCCTCTACCATTTAAAGAAAACAACCATATTAAACAATATATAAAAAACAAGCATAAATGCATATGCATACTAAACAAGCAATAGAGCTGTTACTCTGTTGTAGCATCAGTCCAGGAAGCAACAAACTTGCCTTACATGAACTAGAAATCTGCTGTTCAGAGAGTCTCAGTTACAGAAAAATGCAGCAATAATAAAGACATCCTATTTATCTCCCTAGGTATTTATGATCACTTTTATCACCATGGCATCTGATTATTGGATAAAACTTAAACTTTAACATCATATTTTTCAGATCCTTATCAGCTATTTCCTGCAATTTAATTTATTTCTTATCTTTCATCCGTAAGTATATCTGTCTAGATATGTAGATGTCTTCCATCAATATTTAATCTGAGTAGTCTTAGCATTTTATGAATGTGTTCATAATTAGTAACTGTAAAGCTGTGCATCATATAGATGGGACTTAAAGCACATAGGACATAAAAGAAGCATGGAAATTAAATTTGAAACCAAATCCAAGTTTCTGAGGGTGAAAATAATCTCAGTAATGTTATCTGGCTAAATACTGGTCACCTCCCCTGAAGTATTCTTGCAAGCTCCTACTAGAGCCAACAGAAAGACACGGATCCTCCAGAGGACAATTGCAGAAGTACCTTTTCCTCTGTGTTGACTGTAAAGGAAGACAAAATGTCTGTCTTAGATAAAAGTCCTAAATTATAGATAATCAAATCAATTAGTCCCATTCTTAATCTTCCTTTCCTTCTCCCTTCTTTTATTTTCCCATGTTTATACAGTCTCAAAAATAGTGTTCTACAGAAAGCAAAATGTGCCTGAGGATAGTGTCGGAGTTTTTCCCCCATGAATGGTGTAAAATCACCAAAAGCACAGCTGATTTTCATATGCTCAGTACAACACATTAATTATGCAGGCAGCCCCCTTCTCCAAACCTCTGTTGAAAATGCAGTGAGTGAGCAGCTCAGTTAATAACTAAACTAGAAAGATTCCAGCAACCAGATCACAAAAATAGGAGTACAACTGAGCATATGTCAAACCAACATCTGTATTCCAATGAAATTATGATGACCATACTTTATGGTCATCCATGAAGTGTTGAGTGAGGTAGGTGTACCTCTGTGAAGGTGGAAATACTGAGAACATGGCGTCCTAGCTTTAATAGAGGTCATTTTTGTTCAAAACTGTAATTGTGTAACATCAGATACTAAAAAGTACCTGAATCTCCTTAGTTTTGTTGTTTGTTTTTGTTCTTTTATTCTCCAGGCCTTGTAATGGGATTAATTATACGATACACGACAAAAGCATCAGATGTTGAAAGCGGAACTGTTTATGAATGTGAAAAGCTGAAATCTGGGCCATCCACTTTACTTATTAATATAACTAATCAGGTCTATGAATATCAATACAAAGGAGAGATCAGCCACCACAATGTCAATGGCCACCAGGGCAATGCAATGCTTCAAAAGGTAAAACCTATGTTGTTTTTGCTCTGAACTGTGTAAGATATTTCTTTTATTTATGCCCTTGAGAGAGGAAAACATTTCAAGCTAAAATGTGACCGAGAGAGAGAGAGGCTATTCTGAATTTAGGGTGAGAAGAGAACAGGAAAGGAAGCGAGGTGTGGTAGAAGCCTGACCATCACATAGCATACATCTGGCTATAGCTGCCTGAGCTCTTTTAGATGACAATCCCACATCCTGCAGACACTGAGTTCACTTGCTGATTCAGCTGTTACCTCGGACTCATCACCACCAAAACTTTAGAAGCCGCACTGATAACTTTACTTGTTCTCTGTTTTAAAAGTGACTTGCTCTGGCAGCATAATGCAAGGGAGGTTTACCTCTTGTGTGCAGCAGAGGTAACGACATGTTACAAAATATAAACTTGTATATATGTAATCTTCAACAGATGTGTGTGTGTGGGGGGGGGGGTGGGGGGTGGGGGTGGGGGGGTTTATAACACTTAAAATTTTGTGTTACGATGTTCTCATACATTCACTCACTACCGCAGTGGTCCTTAAGCAGGGCTTTCACTGGCTGATCCCAAGCTTGGCAGACAGCATTGCAGCAATTCAGGCTGGATGCAAAAAGGGAAGCGTAGGGGGAAGTTCAGTCTTATACAATGTCATGGCCTTTTCTGTTTCCCAGTGTATAACAATTAAAATATTTTACATTAGTATAGTCTTTCCCCACTCTTGCAATATTTACTTCTGTAACATTCACTTACTTAAAAAATAGCAGCAATTTAAAGAACTCATGAATGCAGAGGGACTTTCTGAAACCTGGATTTTATGCTCAGACATCACATATACACATGAAGTTTCTAAGCCTTTGCCAGTCCTTTTTGACAGTATTGCAATATAGTATTTTGCTTTTTCTCAAGTATTTTTGCTTATCTAGCACAGTAATACATGTTCCTGTGTATTATAGTGGTTATCATTATAAAACCTTTTAAGTTATGTTAGAATGTACACTGGGGAACTCAGCAGAACTAGGATTTAACCATCTGCTCAGATTCCTTGCTGACACACCATTGTGTGCCTATTATTACTGCCAGATCCTTGCCGTTCTCAGAAAGAACTGGGCTGTCAAGGACTGTTAGAGCTGTGGTGGGTGGAGACAGGAAAATACTGTGGCAGTCAGACCAGTCCGATTTTGCTGAATCTTCATCCTTTTTCCTGCTAGTTGGCTGCAAGAGGTTCACCTTAGTCAAAGTGTGTGTTGAGTTTCCAAGACATATGTACTAATCCATTACATTTGAACATCTTCATCAAACTTGGTATTCTAAAGCTGACTTGTGTATGAGAAAGGAGCACTAACTCCCACAGAAGATTCTGTTGCCCTTACAGGGGTTGCCCAATCTTTCT
Organism: Falco naumanni; assembly: GCF_017639655.2. NCBI lineage: Eukaryota > Metazoa > Chordata > Aves > Falconiformes > Falconidae > Falco > Falco naumanni. The sequence continues at coordinate 13,425,337 of NC_054066.1, read as the reverse complement.
TCTATAGTCTCACTTTGCTGGAAGATTCATAAGAGTCTCGACTGTGAATTGTGCATTTCTCAATATTACTGGAGAGGCCTCAGTCTGTCTGGGATTTTCACTCCTTTTTCCTTTAAAATTATTTGGCAAATATCCTCTTAAAAAGAATTTAAAAAAAAAAAAAAAAAAAAAAAGAGGAAAGAGGGGGGAATTCAACAGTATTTAGGAGACAATAACAATGCCTGGAAGTCTTCCTGACTGGCAAAAGGACTAACATAAAAAACAGAAAACAGTATCAGACCATGCTCTGGTTTTTGTGCAACTATAATTCACTTGACCTCAGTATAAGAGTTTACTAAGTGCATTTATCAAAAAGAATAGACTGTGCCATGACTTACAAATGTGTATACTTCAGAACACGGTTTTGAAAAATAAAACATGCAGTCAGGATTTTTAATGTCTATGGAAAAAATGTTTTAATGTATTTGTTGAATTAATTCCAAAATTAACATTTGAGGCTGTTAGTTCATAAGTGAAGAAAATCCTTATTCTACCATGTTTTCAATGAAGTTACCAACACAACTGAATTTGCTGGCATATTATTTGCCAACTAGTTTTTTTCAACTTTATAATTCAAAGTAAGCAGAATGGAAAAAAAGGCTGAGCTCTCGCTTCCTGTTTATCAAATCAAGCTATGTGTTAGTAAGAAGACAGAAGTAATTTTGTAGGTCGGTCTTACTCTTCTGAAGCTAAATAATTAATCTAGAACACTGTAGCCTTAAAATATCACTTTATCTCAACAAAAGAGCTGCAAGCTTTTGCATTAATTACACCCTGTCTCTTTTAAAAGGATTGGTATAATATAGCCTGCTGACAGAACAGTAAACAGTACACAGGCTTATTAATTTTATTTTTCTCCAGCAATGCTGTGGTTTTAAACAGGATTCTATTTTACTGGAGGTTTGTAATGAATTGCAGTGACTGAACATTGTCCTTGGTCTCTCTCTGTGCCTGAATTTGAAAGCAAATATGAACAGTGTACCGACAACAGCTGGAATAAGAACTTTATCCCTTGTCTAACATCATCCTCATTCTAGCATTACTTAAAAAAAAAAATAATGGGTACTTTATAAACTGTTTCTGTCTGTTGTAGAAATAAAAATGTGTGTTTTGCATAAACAGGGCTGACATTGCACAGGCATTTGAGTGTAACAAACTGCCTGACAGAGGATGAAGTGGTGTCTGCTGCTGTGCCAGCCGGTGGCTTGGAACAGGAACCACAGGGGGACTAACCCAGTAGCATATACCATCAGTTCTGAAAGCAAAGAGCACTTCAGCAATGTCTTTGCAGAAAATCCAGTTAATCTTCAGAGAACTGCTGAATCTACTTCTTAGCTTACTGAGGATACAAGGAAACCCCTTTGCCAATAAAACAGATACAAGACAAGTAGGCAACAGGACAGCGTCGGTGCCTCTCAGATTTTGTGACACAGGGGTACGTTGCATCTTCAGTAACACAGAGACAGACATCACCAGAAGAAAATTACAGTTTCATTGCCATGCCAATATGGCTTATGGTGTTAGCACATATAGAAATAGAAAAAAAAGCAAGGAACTGAGGATGTTACTGGTAAGTTAGTTAAGCTGCTAATAATTAAGGCCATCACAAAACCCTCAGATTGAAATCTGGAAGAAAAGGCTTATGCCATTTGTGAATGTTATGTCTGTGTAGGCAGTCCTTCTGCCAAAGAGGACAACTTGTGCTTTGCAAAACTTAAATTTTCATAGGAAGCAGGAATAGCTAGTTATTGTGGAGAATCTAGAGCTTGTTTTGTTGCATTCAGGCCAAAATGGATTGCCTGGACTGGACCAATTATATTTACAAGATGTGTTACAACAGAAATGAAGCTAGTGAAGCAGTCAGCAGATTTACTGAGAAACTTTAAGACAGTAAAAACCTATGCTGGCAGGTTAGCAGAGCTGATTGTACAATTGTAGTTTAATGAGTTATGTCGCATCTGAGCTATATTACCTAGCCCTGCTGAAAATGTAACATAAAATATATTTTTGATCATTTTGGGGTTAACTCAGGTGAAGTAAGCAAGATTAGCAAGCTCTGACTGTGCCTAAATAGATATACTTCAAAGGAAACATTACACTGGTTTTGGTAGTGCAGGCCTTTTCTTTTATCACCATTCTGTATGTGGGGAACTGAAGCTCAACACTGATGACGTGTCTTCCCTGAAACTGAACAAGAAGTCCATGACTGATCCAGGAATTAATACATGGGACTGTCAAGTTGGATGTCTGGTAGCGCAGATACTATCACAGGGAATACTGCTTGTATGTGTTCCCCGTAAAGCAGTGCATAGCTGATTTCCTTCTGTAAGGAATATTTTTCAAGTACTATTCTAGATATATATAAGCAGTAAGGAACTACACACTGATACTTGTAAGAAAACAGCCGAGTAACATTCTGGCCTGCAGACATTGAAGCTGATCCAGAGATTAATCCTGATAAGAAGTTACAATCAAAGTCTATTCTATCCAATTAAATGATTATTTGTCCTTACTCTCTCTTTTTTCCTTTCCGGCAGATGACATTTGATCCTTCCATCTTCTTCAATATTTTGCTGCCACCCATTATATTTCATGCTGGATATAGTTTAAAAAAGGTATGAGTCTCTTTCTTGTATTACAAAAGTGGCTGAATGTGATTGCTACTTTGTAGATCCAACAGGCCAGTGACAGAGCAGAGTTGGTTAACAATTATATTGCATGGGAAGAACTTGACAGGAATGGAAGAAAATGAAAGATGCATGGACCTCATTCTGCTCCCTTTCTGCATCTGTGCAAAGATTTGATCGCGCAGTTTATAACACTTGGGCATTCCTGTTTTTAGAAGAGACCACTTCAAACCTGGTGACACTGCACGTAGGCAGCAGCCTACCTGTGGTTTGTATAGTGCACAATCAGGACGTTATTCAAGGGATGGGATTACAACAGTCTTTGCATCAGATACTTTCAATGTGAACTTCTGTTATGATCCTGAACCATTTGGCCACATACATAAAAGGGAGAATTTTGATGGCATTCCAGCAGGCCAAAAATTAATCATCTGAAATTGTATTTTCCAAAATAACTGAAGCAGACTATGTTGTTTCGTCTTATATTTGAGGTACAGGTTGTAACAAAAATGGCACTTCTAGGTACAGTGTTTCAACTTGGTCTGAATGTTCTTTCATTGACTATATCACAAATGACTTCTTTTCAAACTTGCCTCCCCAGAGACATTTTTTTCGTAACTTAGGATCAATTTTAACCTATGCCTTTTTGGGAACTGCCATCTCCTGCATTGTCATAGGGTAAGTTAATGCCTTCTGCTATTATTGCTCAAGTCATTATTAGTGCTTGGTATTTTTTCCAGCTAAAAACTAAACTTCAAAAAGAATTGTAGACCCTGCATGGTCAATACACTTCACAACTTGTGTAACAGATAAAGTAATTCCTTATTGGGGAATGCTGAGGTGGAAAAGGCAAAATTATTGGGTAGTGAGAACTGTCCAGGGCATACAGGAAATTGTGTCCTTGATTTCTGGTCTGTGACTGATGTAAGCATGAACTGTTTTCTACAACCCTGTAGCTTTAACCACCTGTCCTGAGACACAGAACCATTCTCTTGAATGAAATTCCATGCTTCTAACTAGAATTCCTTCAACAGGAGAGCAGATGTATAATAGAAAAGGAAGGCCTTCAAATCTCAAAAGGGGGAAGAACAGATACCTAGTAGCATATATGCAAAGTAACTGGAGTAATTTCAAAGGCTAAGTGAAACTTTCATTTGAAGGTTACATAAAAAGCCTCAATCTGGAACGATGTGTGAATTTAGCCTGGGAATGACTCAATGGCTTCTGCAGAAAAACAGGAAGGGAAAAAAGCAGAACTCTTCTTGTGCGTCCTTTCACTTGTCGTAGAGTCCTGGTTTCAGCTGGGATAAATTTTCTCCTTGGTGGCTAGTGCAGTGCTGTGTTTTGGATTTGGTGTGGGAACAGCATGGTTGGGGACTTTCTGGTTTCTCAGGCCTTGCCAGCGGGAGGGCTGGAGGGGCACAGGAAATTGGGAGGGGACACAGCCAGGAAAGCTGACGTGAACTGGCCAAAGAGGTGTTCATACCATGGGACATCATGCTCGGTCTACGAACTGGGGCGGTGTTAGCTGGGGCTGCCAGTCATTTCTGGGGGACCGGCTGGGCATCGGTCAGTGGGCAGTGAGCAGCTGCATCGTGCATCACTAGTTTTCTTTTCTCCCTTGCCTTCAGATTTCATTCCTGTCCCCTTCTCCCTCCTTTTCATTATAACTGTTATTATTATTATTGTTCTTTCTTTATTATTATTTCAATTATTAAATTGTTCTTATCTCAACCATCAAGTTTTACATTCCTTTTCAATGCTTCTCCCCACCCCTGTGGGTGAGGGGGAAGTGAGGAAGCAGCTGCGTGGTACTTAATTACAGGCTGAGGTTAAACCACAACACATTTAGACATTTCTCTCCTGTAAACCAATTGCTCATAGCTCTGTGAGACTGCAGAAAAGTAGTAGGGCTTTCCAGCCCAGTGGTGCTCTTACACATGCATTTGGTTTATGAGCTCCAACATGTGTCATTGCCTTTGTAAATGGAAAACATCAGAGCAGCTTTGATAAGCTTGTTAGAAGAAACACACTGAGTTTAGCCTAAATTCCAAATACTTTCATTCTTATATTCATGTTATTTTATGTAAAACAGAATAAATGCAGATAGAATCTACTACAGAAAGTTCCTACTAGGAACAAAGCCTACTGGCAGTTCAGAGTTCAAACCCGTAGTCAGGGATAAGGATCCAAAGGAAACCCTAAGGAAGAGGAGTAAACACTGAGCAGTACGGGGACTTGTGCTGTTTTCCATACAAACCCACAACCCCCACTGAAATCACTGCAGAGAAGGCAGTAATATATTCAGAACAGGGCTTCCACGAACGTGGAGCGTGTTTGCATAATGCATATGTCAGGATAAGAATGAGATAATGAATGCATGAAGAAGAAAGATGATACAAAAACTTTACCAAGAAAATTGAAATTAAGCCCTAAAAGGAAAACTTGTCCTAAGAGAGAAGGGATGAAGAGCTATAGTTGTTGTTACAAAAGAAAGGACAGAACCCTGAGTTACTTCTGGACTGCGTTGCTGTAGACAGCTATTTTGTGCATAGGTATGATTAAGCATTGTGCTTACTTTTTATTATATATGCACAACACATATACATGTACATCAACATAGACAGGCATAGGCTGTATCTGCAGCCTCTCATCTGGGGCTGTGCTCTTTCTGCCTGAGTGAATTACGAAGCGCCCCATCATGAACTCCTCCTGTGGGGTTTGCTGTAGGGACAGGGTACAGCCTATAACAAAGAAGGACGAGGCTTCTCTTTGTAAACCAGAAACAGCTGGGAAACATCATCAATAAAGAACAGGAACATCATTTGTATTGTTGCAAGCTCTTAAGAGCGCAAAGTTGCCATGGAACAAACTGATATAATGGTGCCTGTCTCCTCTTTGTAAATCTTTGCTTTTGTGTGAAAGGCTGTCTTCTGGCATCAGGAAAGAGGAACTGTGTGGAATTTGAGTGAAAAGGCGATAATCAGATATTCCCACTGAGGGCAGGGGAAGGAGGGGAAGAGGGATTGTTTTTTCTTAGTTAAGGCAGTGCTGAAATGTAATCGCTTTCAGCTGAATGTCGCTGTAAGAAACGCCTGCCCACGCTAGCTGTAATGCTGTCCTCAGCCACTCCAGCAAGTTATAGCGATTCCCAAGCTCTCCCAGCTAGGCCAAATGATGCCCTTCGCACCAAGCCTGACCAGCAAGGATCCATGATCCATGCAGAGAGGTCCCATGAGGGAAAGGAGAACATCCCCCACTCCAAGCCATATTCACTTTGAAAAATTCCTGAAGTTGTCCCTTCATGGTGAACAACAGCGTGCTGACTGGGTCTGCATGATGTAAGATCACGTAAGATCCGGACTCTCAGCCGGTCTTTTCTCTGCCCATGGTTCCAGCTTCCTGTCCCCTGAAGAACAGTGTGGATGATCAGTGGGACAGCTCTTTACTCCTAGGGAAAATCGTAGAGATCTTTCAGCAGCCTTCCCTGATACAGGTGGGCAGCCTCTTGCTGTAGCAGACTACTTGAGTTTCACAGACTTAGAGAATAATCTAGGTTGGAAATGTTGACTGGACATCTGCAGTCCAACTTCCTAATAAATATGTGAATAGCTTCAAATTTTAAATTTAAACTTAATCCGGTTGCTTGGGGCCCCATCCAGATGAGTTTTGAATATCTCCAAGAATGAAAATTCTCACTGGGAAGCCTGTTCTAGTCTTAACCACCCTCACTACAAAGATTGTTTTTCTGTATATCCAACTGAAATTTTCCTTGCTTTTACCTTGTAACCTTTGCCTCCCATCCTTTCACTGTGCACCCCTCTGAAGGTGGCCTCATCTCTATAACCACCAATTAGCTGAAGATGGCAGTTACCTCCCCTCCTAGTTACAGGAGAAAGCTAAGCTGCTTTTCTCCAAGCTCAGCTCTTTGTCTCTTCTCATACATCATGCCTATCAGCTCCCTAATTATCTTGGTGGCTCTCTCCTGGACTGTCTCCTATCAGTCTTTCTCATATTGGGGGTCCAAAACTGAACACATTATTCTAGATGCCACCTCACAAGTGCCAAGAAGAGACTAACTGCTTGCTCACTGCACTGCTACGAATGTGATGTGGTTTGCAGTTAGCCTTCATAGGTGCAGTTATGAAGTCCACTTCTGACTCATGCTCAACTTGCTACCCTCCAGGACTCCAGGGGGTTTCTGCACACAGCTATGTAGCCAGCCATGCTCCTGCATGACCTTTGCACAGGGTTGTTCCATCTTTGCAATATGTATCTGGATATTAGCTATGTGCTGATGACTGACTGTAAGCCGAAGCAGTACTGAGCTGATGCTACTTGGTGAGCCCATGAAAACTGGGCTGCTGAAAAATTAAATGAACATCCACCCTGTTTTGTTTTTTCTTTTTTTATCTTTTAGAAGAAGCAGGGAGAAGGGCCAAACTTCAGCTTCTGCAAGGAATAGTGTTCTCTTCCCTCAGATTTTATTTTGCTATCTGGAAGATTATATGCTATCTGATGGGATGCATCTTCCAGAATTGATGCCTATGATAGATATTGTCAATTTTGATAATGGAAGAGTGCTCAAGTATTTGGAAAAAACTCGACACTATGGTAACAGCCTATCAGAGCAACATGTGAGGTACTGAATGGCAGAGGGGGTAGAAAGATTTGCATTGACACACACACAAACACACACTCCCCCTTGAAACATCTTGACTTCATAGATCAGCATTCTCAGTGCCAGCCAGCACCAAGATGCCTATGCATAGGAGCACTGACATCATAAAATTGGCCTTATCTGTGATTTTTTATTTGGTTTCACTTGGGTTCTTGCAAATTGCAATGCCAAAACCACATTTTAGATATTCAGAATGCAGCATGTTTGTACTCACTTACTCATATTTTTCCAGCCTGCCTGGTACATTTGGCAAGACCTGATTTTTCTGGAATTCAAAGCACTCTGAGTGTGCAGCTCAAATAGCAAACGTATTTGCAGACAACTTAGGCCAAGTTTGATCTGTCTTTGTGGCTGCAGTGAGAATTTTGCTTGAATAAAGCTAAAACAAAAAAAAAGCATCTGGGTCAGAAAAAATAGACAAATTGTAGTTTCAAGACAGTGAAGTTACGGAATACAAACAGCTGATAATGCTGGTGTTAGGAAGAGTCATTCCAAGATCATCACTGTTTTAAGGGGAAAGATGTAGGTGTTTATACTAGCTACTCAGTTTGCATAGCCTTCTCTGGCTGGAGAAATAGGATGTCTTCATATTCCAACTAGAGCCAAAGTTGGTTAGTTTGGCCTGATTAATTCCCATACAAGCCTGTGAGAGCATGGATGCTTGCTTTAGAATAAGCATATGAGACTGTTTCATGGTAATCATGCTTAAAAGTGAACTTCTAGTTAAAAGAAACCACAGAGTCAAAATATTTATTTTGTGCATCTTTGTATAACTGCAGTGACTAAGTTTGGACAAAGAAGTCTCTTCTGACATTAAATTAAAGTGTGAGGAATAATTCATCATACTTGATTCTCACAGGCAGTCAAGAATGCTTTCCCTTGCCATTCCTCACCATTCTACAAATGAATATTCAAATGCTTATTGCATATGCTCACTAAAACCTGAGATTATGATATAATATTTTCTAAATTCTTTCTTTCAAAAACTAGATCTTAAATGGTTTTGTTTGAAAACCAGAATTATTTTTTTTTGTTTCTATACACAGCCATACACATAAATAAATATAAATTTATAAGAGAGAAGGAAAGAAATATCAAGAAATAGCAAATAGCACTTCAGATATTTTTGAGAATACAAAAGGCATGAGATTGGGCTTTCCATCACAACCTTGCTATGAAAGTAGACCTTACCCATTCAAATGTCTGTGGTATCGAGATTCTATCATCATGTGAAAATGTTTTTTTCTTCACCCTTAACTGCACACTTGTAACAGCCCCTCTTTGTGCCTCCTAAAGGAGGAAGGGATGGGCTGAAATAACAGTGTTGCTAAAAAGCAGCAGTAGCAAGAAATGTTCCACTTGCCTTTACACAGTTTAACTGGGTATGTTGCACCCTGACATAACTATACAGTCAAAGATTTAGTTGTCTCATCAGTATATCCATCCAAATGTACTTCTGAAGGTTAGGAGACAAATCCCTCCCACTAGCATACCATTTAAACAGACTACTGATGATTAATCATCTTTAGTAGAAAACAGTCTTTCAAAACAAAAGTGTGACCTTTTTTTGCGTGTGTGGTATATTCATTTCCTCCTGAGAAGTTAGCTTATTTTACAGCTGCCTCCTCAACAAGAAGTGGCTTGCTGTGCTCTTATGGGAACATGAGACAGGACTATTGATATACTGATACACTGACATATTCTCAGTAAACACAGGTTACAGGTTCTGTCTCTCATTAAGCACGCAGCAGTGCATGCCTGAGAGGTTCAGCAGGCAATAGTTCCATTTACTGAGCACTGCATGGCTCTGGGGTGCGGGGTTTTTATCATCACACACACACCCCAAATATTTCAGAAGTTTGGCAAATGCTGGGTGGATGTTTAGTTAGGGTATAGGTGTGTTCTATATTACCTTCTGATCGAAGCTGAATAGAATACACAAATGGGGTCTGCTGATACAAAACAGTATCGAGTTTATAATCTGACTGTTCTTTCTCATCTGAGGCCTATGGACAGATTTAACAACTTGGAAACTTGTAGCTGTGTGCTTCAGCAGAGCAAAACCAAATGTTAATTGGCTTGAATCTGCTGTACAGTGCTGTGGGATTCTGCTGGGTTTGGGAAACGGTTTCTGCAAGGAAAAATGGGGCCAGGTTAAGGGTAACAGAAAAAAAGTCTTCTCTTCGTTACAGAGCTCTCCATAAACTAAGCAAATACCTTTACAAGGATTATCTGCTGCTACACCAACTAAGCTCTTGCTTTCCCAGATAAACATTTTTGTATCAATTCAAAATTAATTCATGTACAAGGAAAGTAGCAATTTTTTTTTTTCTAACTAAGATACTGTTTTCTAAACTGCATGTTCCCACCAAAAGATGCAAAAAACCCCTCCAGGTCCACCTTTCCTCCACACACCACCTGTAAATGGCAAATGTCTAACCTCCACGAAGGGAAGAATAAAAGCTTTGGTTTGGGGACAAACAGAAACTGGTGAGAGGGGGTTGGTGTTTTAAAGATTAACTGAGGAAGAAAAAGGGAAGAATTATACATAGACCATTTACCCTCCTCAGTGATAAAAACCCCAAACATCACCTGTCTTGCTCTAATAATTTCTATTAATTTTTTGAAGCCAGATATTCAGCCTATGACTGGAAATAAAGAAAAAACTAGTAAGCAGACATTCATTTGAATGTAGTTTAAGTTTTGTAAGAGTATAGTTCCTGTGTCGGTATCCTGTTTTGGTTTTTTGGCTGCTTTCACGTCCCATCTTGGAGTGAATGCAGGCATTTTCTTTCAGTCATGAGGCAGTATTGCACCATTTTTGCATTGACTTGAGGAAAGTCAAGAAACAGGCAGGATTTAGCTGAAAAATCAAGTTAAGTCTTTCCAGAGATCTCCAAAGGCGGCAACCTAACACTGAGCCCCAGAAGGAAAAGAATTGGTGTGTTTAGTTGTTAATGCGCTGCTCAGTGGCCCAGGGCAGTAGCTTTAATTCTTTGGTCAGTCCAAATCTAAAATAATTCTGTTGCAGTTTGTGAATTTGCAAACTGCAACTCACAGCTACAGTTGCAAGAGGAAGTTCCTGCTCATCACTTTTGTTTAAAGATATTTGGTGACTCCAAAATGGGTTAGTATAGTATGAGTTTAGAGAAGCTTGAAAATACACATCTGCTCTGGTATCTGGGTATAGGAATTTTGCAAAGAGAGTAAAAAAGGGAAGAAGATTTCTCACAGCTATAACTCCCAGCGAGTCCTAAAAGTTATAAAGTAGTAAAAAAAGCCTGTAATTTGCATGACTTGTCAACCTACGGATAAAAAGCTGAGTTAAATCAAGACACTGATATAAAATAGTGTTTCCTAGACCACTAACACCCACACAGAGCTGAAAGCTCTTCCAAGAGTACTTTGATGCATTCAAGTATGTCTTGCTGCAAGTTAAGTCAGAGTTTGTAGCTATTTCACAATAAACATCTGACATTGTTTACTGCAGCAGAGTTGATCATGCAGAAAACACAGTTTTTCTTCTCATAAACAGATGTGGTGAACAGCAGGGTGTAATTATTTGTCTCTTCCAGAAGAACCCCTCAGCATACTAAGGATATTGAAAGAATTGTATTATAGGAAACACCAAAGGTGTGGGAATGCAGAAGCAAAGAACCTGGAATACCAGGAAACTCATGTAAAATCAAAAGGATGTTTAATTTGGTATTTGATATCCAGTAGGTTCTCCAGGAATCCAGCAAAAATGTTTATCCACACGCTCTTCTTAAAAACACACGAATTACATTTGTTGCAAAATAGGCAAACCACTCAAGTTCAGATATTTTCCAAGAAGAAACCCTACACTGGAAGGAAGAGTTTGTTTGGGGGTTTTTGTTTGGTTTTGGGGTTTTTTTACAAAGTTTCTTTCCAGTTGCCTTAGAAGTTGAAGTTTTTACTTCAGGAAGGAATACTTTTGGATAGATCTGTTAATGTCTTCCTTCCCAATCTTCATGGATCCTTTAAGAATTGACACCCAATGTGGTCTCCAAAGACTGCCGTCCCCTATTTCTCTGGCTACAAACCACCCACGCACCTGTGCAACCCAGCTTCCTTGGCATCATTTGGAAGTCTCAAGTTTGCAAGACTACTCGCACAGTCTATGTTAACTTCCAGGGAAAATGTCTTTACAGAGCTGGTGAAATGGAAAACATGCATTCCTTCTGGCCCTGTATCCTGACAGACCACTGCCATTCTTAGGAGTACGTAGTTCCCAGAACAATTAAAGACTACAGCGGAGTTGAAAGCAGAAGAAGGAGGTATACTGACTCTGCTGTAGTTGTTCTTTTTCCATACAATGGATACTCTTGCACACTGCATGAGAAAGCTTCATACAAAGCATATGACTGAGGAAGATATCTCTACTTCAGCCGATGCTATGCGTTGCTTCAGGCCATACATAACTGTATAGCTTTGCTAGGTAATGAGCCATGCTGCGCTTCCTTCTGAATCAAGCTGGGCAATGACATGAGCTCTGTCATGTACACAGGAATTTGTGAATTGGTTGCAGTGTGCGTTGAGCTGCTTCAGGGTGAAAGGTGTAACAGAAATTTGAAAGAGAGAAGGAAAATCCTATTCTACTTCAGTAGCATTGAGCTGCCTGCAATCTGCAGTCTCCCCAAACTGACCAATTTACTGTTAGACAGATAAAATGCTGATCAGCCTTTGGAAGTGTACAGGCAGTAGTTCATTGGTGTGCTTGACGTAGGGCAGAAAGGGAGAGTGTGACACAGATCTCCTACCTGTTACCTTGAAAATTTCATAATACACCAACTGAGAGGATGCTTTGTTCACTCACTCACCACCATCGTACATAACCCTCTTCTGAGCTAGTTGATCAAATAGGACGCTTGCACCTGATAAAACTTTTATGGAGCACAACTGCTATTAGGCTGAAATGTTTCGTAAACACACCAGCTTTCATGGTGGCTCTAGGATATATGCTACGCTCAGTGGAGACAGAATCTACAAAAGCTGGTCTGATCAGATAGTCAGGTTCTGCACAGTGATAGATAGATATTTAAATATTTTCTTCAGCTCCTGGTTGTTTCCGAGTATTAAGATGACCATGAACCATCTAAGGTGTTTCTCTTGTCTTGGTTCTCCTCTGAATACTTTCTGTCTGAGAAGAACTCCATTACGTTTGACTCTGTACTCCATACATTTAACTACATTGATAAACGGCAGCAAGTTCAGTGGGTGGCCAAGATGGACAGGAGCTGGGACATTTACTATGTAAGAAACTGGAGAAACTGAGCTTGTTTAGCCTAGAGAAGAGAGGCTTTAAGGGGAGGTTATTAGGAAGACAAAGCCAGGCTCTTCACAGCAGAGCACGGTGGGAGGAAAAATTGACAGATATAAATCATAATTTAAGAAAGGTCTGACTTGATAAAAGCAAAAACTTTCTCACCATGAGGACACTCAAGCATTGGAACAGGTTGTCCAGAAGATGCTAGGCAACCTCCATCCTTGGAGGTTTTCAAGACATAAGTGGCTAAAGCCCTGAGCACTTTGGTCTGATCTCATAGCTGACCCTGCTTTGAGTAGGAATTTGAACTAGACATGTCCTGTGTTCCCTTCCAACCTAAGTTAGTCTACAGTTCTGTGATGCTATAAATAACATACATTACAGCAGAACATATTCTGCACCTAGTCCATTCCATTCAACCATTTTGTACTTTCAACTTTTCTACCACTTTTTCTTTTGATTCTTTTGATATCTTGGTCCCCATCATTCCATACCCAACATTTAGCTTCCCAGGATTTTTTTCTTCCTCCTTTTTTTTAAATATGGAGTCTGCAATTAAGAAGTCTTACTGAAGAAAAATTACTAGGATCGTTTCACTTCCTGCTGCAGCAAGGACTTTATGCATGAAGATGGCTCTTAAAATGCTAAGTACCCTCTGTTCCCAGCCAGCTCCATACCTTAAAAAGGAAAAACCACTTTCATTTCTGTAATACACTCAGTGGGCATTTGCTTGCTCTTTGCACCATCACCTCTCCCCAGCTAACCACCCTCTCTCTGAAGCTCAGCAGCAACTAAAATTAAAATGTTAAAAGACCACAACCTCCACTCCTTTTTGACCTCTCCTTTATTGGGAGCATGGGTGCTTTTATCTGTTATGTGATATTGATGTGCAAGTAGAAAATTTTGAGCACGATGATGTCACTGGTAAAAAAAACCAAAACCAACTTGATCTGTAAAAAGACAATGACTAATAGTGAAACTGCAACAAGAATGTAAGGTCATATATAGGCACACCGATTGGCCTGGATACTGCACCACCAATGCCTTTTTGTAGCCCGCTTAGGTTGCATGAGAGGATTGCTATTACTCTGACTGAAAATGACAAACAAAATACTTTTTTGAATTGTTCACCTTCCTTTCACCCATACTTACAACCCACTCAGCGGTGAAAATAAGGAAAGACTAATTTTGCTGAGGAACAGGGATTATTTTCAGAGTTCTGTTTGCCTATCTGATTCAATCCAAGTGAGACCACACATGAAAACATTAGGTGTGTTCCCTGAGAATGATCTTCATTTCTTTGATTTGGGGAGGGGAGGAGTGTGTGTTTATGCAATCTCCATGGAACGTAAGTATCATAAAACGAAATTAGGAAAGCGGCAGAAGCTATCTGATGTTGTTCAGTCCTCTTGCAAATCACATCATCTAGTTTATGCAGTTGCCCTCCATTGTTCGTCGGGATTTGCATACAACTGATTCCAGTTTCTCTCCCTTCAAACAATGTTCTGAGTGAGATTGCTCTTCAGCCCTCTTCTGTCACAGTCAATGAATAATTGAGGGTGGAGCTGACCTCGGGTGCAATCCCCTGATGAAAAACAAGGCTAACTTCACAAGTTTGAGCAGGTTACTCTGAGCTTTGTCTGGTCAAGTTTTGAATGCACCTTGGTATCCGTGTCTGAGGAATAGCATTAGTAACCAAGTGCCAGTGAGATTTCAAACCAGTGTTCATTACTTTTTGAACCCAGCAGGAGGGTGGGTGGGTTTTCTACACACAAGTTCTTCCTTGGTGAGCAACTTAATTTATCTTTTAAGTTTTAAGATTTAAGCTTTCAGTAATCATCCTATCAGTGCTATCTTATCTGGCCCACCCAGAAATCCACAATTTATGCTACAGCATGACATCATTACCTGTCTAACCTGACTGCTACATAGACGTCCTCATCTAGTATTCAAATACCTTGTAATTTTGGCTTGATTTCTAGGAAGCAGAATATTGCTCTCACTTTAGGTTTGGAAAAATGCACTTGCTGATAAGTTAAGGGATGTGACTGTTAGGAGACAACTCCGCAGCCCCTTGCCCTGCCCGTCGCCAGGCTGTGGCACGCCACTTGCTGTGTGACTGGGAGCATCTCAACAGCAGTGTTTTGCCATCACCATTCAGGTGGCTGAAAAATTCATGTACCATGGAAGAGAGAACAGCCTCGGTGAGGCCAGCATCGGAGCGCCCTGCCAGGGCCGGGTGCCGTACAGAGGTGGCTGGGTGATTCGGGATCTGGTTCCCTGGCCAAAGCACGATCCCATTCTGGCACCTTCCCTCTGCTGCAGCCAGAGGGAACGTTTGTGTCTGAGCCAGAATCAGGCCTTCAGCACCAGGGCCTCACCCATGGTCCTGTTCAGGCTGAACGGTGCCATGTCACTGCTCAACTTTGCGGGGTGTTTGCGGGGCTGTGTGTGAGCTCTTTTCTCTGTTAACGATAGTCACGGGCATTTCTTTCCATATGCATCAGAGAGGAGGAGGAAAAACACGCCTTAACTACTTAAAATACAAATAGACAATAACAGAAACAGCAAACAGAAGTATTTAACGATAGCATCCAGTGCTGCAGTGAGAAAACAAGAAAATAACGCACACTTCGTGCAGGGCAGGGCCGGGCCGCCCGGGCAGTGTTTGCTCACAAGTCTCACAGCAGCGCACCGGGCTCGCGGGGCGGGGCGGCGGGGCGGCAGGGCTCGGCAGCGGCCAGCAGGTGGCGGCCGCGCTCCGCCTGTGCCGGCCAGGCCCCGCTCCGCGCCCCGCCGGGAGGGTGCGGGGGCGGAGAGCGGCTGCCGGACGCGCCGTTCTGCCGGGGGCGGCCCGCAGGGAGCGCGGGGTCGGCCGCCCCCTGCTCCCGCCGCGGGTCGCCGCGCCCCTGTGGCGGGGGGCCGGTTCCCAGGGCCGGGAGGAGCCCCGGGAAGCGCCTGGCAGCGCCGCCTGAGCGCCCCCGCGTCCCGGGGGGCAGGCAGCAGGATGCGGGAGAGGCCCGGGCTGGCCTCCCAACCCGGCTTTCCCCGGCGCTCCCCGAGCTCCTGTACGCGGCTGAGCGGGGAAAGCGGGTCGGAGAAATGCCAAGCTGGTCTAAAGGCAGATTCTGTGTTAGTTTTTAGACGATCGAAGGAAAATGTTAAGGAGGGAAAGAAAATCTCATTTTATCTCAAACAAAACTTTTTTTCAAGTGCCTGGTTTCTGTTGAGAGCTCTTCTCCAGGCTGGTGGCACCTATGCACATGGTGGGCCTGTCTGGGGCAGCGCGCCCGTTCCAGAGGAGAAGCGCCCGTGCCAGCTTTCCCGCTCACTGCCTGACGGGAACAGCTCCCAAAGCCTGCGGGAGCCAGGACACTCGCTTCTCTTTTCTCCAAGTTTGAGCATGGGTTGTAAGGCTGTACTACAAGCTACCAACAAGCATCACCCTTGACACGTCACTCCTCCAACGCTGACCTACCCAAGGGTTCTGAATAACACAGCCATGAAACAATAGCCAGGAACTGCTATTAGAAAACTAGAGATGTCATGGATAGGAGGGGCTCATCTAGCTAAAACTGCTGTCCATGATGCCTAAATGTCAGGTCGTTAATAATCACCCCGATTTTAAAATGTTTTCACTTAGTTTTTTTCACTTTTTTTTAAGCATGGACTTAGTTACGGGAATCACGACACAATGATTTTAAGGACGTGCTAACAAAATTCCATTAGTTACGGGAACACTTGCAGCACTGGAAGCAAGTCAGAAGCCTGAACTAGTTGCTACAGTGCCCTTCTAGTAAAGGGAACAGGCTGCAAAACCCATTACAGTTGCAACCTCTTGCTGGCAAATTGCAGCCTCATTAGTAATCTTGGCAAGATGACGGGGGTTTTACATTACTGATCCTCTTGTTAGCCCCTCAAGTGTGTGACTGAAGCGCTCTTTCGGGAGCAGTTTGTGGAAGTGAATGTTGTAAATATATTTCCTTTATAGGCAAACAGATGCTCTGTGTCTTTGGGGCTATCAAACCGGCGCATTCACGAACACACAACTCGCTTAAAAATAAAGCAGAAGAGAAGGTAGTACTTAAATCTGCCAAAAATTAAGAGGTAATGATAATTGTAAGCACATAAATCTTGTCATATTTTCCCAGTGGGCCGGGACACATAAAGTAACTTCCTCTTCCTGCAAAACTGTCTCTTTGGTGGTGTGGATGTTCTATATGCATCTTATATACAACAAGAATTACTTTTATATTTTTTTAAATGAAAGAATAGATTAACCTATCAATGACATACTGAGCTGCAATGCATTAACATTACAGGGCAATACCGGTTATTATCAGACAGGTAGTAGGTGGTCCTGTTCATGTACTCCACTAATAAAAGAATTTTATATAATTAGGAATTGTCTGCCATAAGTGTCCACAAGTGCTCTTTCGTGTGTCCTTCACACCCCAGCCTGGATGGAAGTATGTGTGGTGCATGTGCTGAAGTATTATTACCTCTTAACTGTGTCTAGGAGCTAAGCTGGCAGCAAGACTTTTCCCCTGCTGGTGGAGTGATTGAGCAAGGATTAAAAAAAAAAAAAAAAAAAAAAAAAAAAAAAAGAATAACATAGCCAGGATAACAAACCTGTTATTTGTGCTATTAGAGTGGTAAGGAGAGTGTCATCAACTGGTGATCAAAGCTTGTGGTGAAGGAAGGGTACCTTTGGTTTCAGTGTTTACTCTGAGAACAGGTGCCTGTTAGTAAAATCTTTAGTGCTTAAATACATGTCTATGCATGTTAGGGTCTGGCCAGGAGAAAACACAGCCTAATAGAACACCAGGCAATAGTCACCTAAGGTTCATAAGCTATTCAGACTTCATTCCTTCAGAGTATTCACCCTCATTCTCTGGGTGAATTGTCAGTTCATAGGCTTTCAGTGCACGGGAGAGACAAGCAACCATTAGGTTGTAAAGGTGAAAACGTTCAATGTAACGTAAGGACAAATTCCATTTTTTCTCACAGATTATTTAAACCAGGCTGTTCTTTCCTTAGGTTGACCTGGGAAAGCTGTGGAGAATCCAGCCAGGCTGCTTCCACATCAGTAGAGCACATTGGAAGCAGTTTTAACACATTTCCCAGTAATTGCCCAATAAAGCTTTATGAAGGACAAA
Organism: Falco naumanni; assembly: GCF_017639655.2. Classification (NCBI taxonomy): domain Eukaryota; kingdom Metazoa; phylum Chordata; class Aves; order Falconiformes; family Falconidae; genus Falco; species Falco naumanni. The sequence continues at coordinate 13,407,544 of NC_054066.1, read as the reverse complement.
CAATTCCACAAAGCTTCTTGGATAATATTACCCCTGATTAAAGAGCCTCAGAAAGGGCTTCTCCGCTGAGGAGAAAAAAAATGCCACACCATGTGTCACAGCAGCCTCCAAACTATCAAGCTGCAACAAGGTCTTTTACCATCTCATACCAACACACTCCTCATACCTGTTCCTCTGCTGCCTTCTCCTCATCACACCTCATCCAGGACCTGCTCTCTCTTCTCTTTCTTCTTCATCTCTCTCCTTCTTCCTCGGCTGCCCAACCCCTTCACAGAACCAGCCACAGCTGCACCCTGTCTACATCAGCCAACCCACCGCCCCTGAAGACAGCCCACAGCTGTATATTATCAATGATAATCAACACAGCTTCATTCCTCTACAATTCCCCCTTTTTTTTTTCTTTTTAACATTTCATACCTCATGTTTTTACCAATCACCACAAACATTTTACAAGCAAAGTTTTCATACAGTCCTTTATAATCCCTTTAACAACCATGAGGTTAGCTTGTCACAGGCTATAAACGAGGCATCTATAGCTGCACTGTTCAGAACTATTTCTCCTCTATGTTCTTCATCTGTTCATTAGGTACTGGCCTCTGGGTGGCTTCTGCTTTGAAAGAATTAATTATTCAAACGCTGCCTATGTATCTCTTTTCAACAACAACTAAGCCCAGTGTGTCACAAGGACCAAAACCTTTGGTAACAGCCAGGACAGATGGCTGAAGCCAGGCAACACATTTCAGAGGTGTGCCACACCTCTGTGTTATCAAATCTGGTTTTATTGGCAAACCTTATTATCTTTGATACTTTAATTAAAATGCCACACTTGGGGATGTTCTTGTTGTTCAAAAACCTCACATTCAATTATTTTTAATGCCTCATTATGAAGAAAAACTGGAAAACATGATCCAACTGCAAACTCAAAGCTCAACAATCCAAAGAATACAAACTACATCATTTAATAAAAATCTTGTCTGAGGACTTATTATTTATCTTTTGGTGTTTTTGTAACATGTTGGGGATGGAAGCACTGCTGTGTTATTCAGCCAATATCCCTGCTTGAATGCTCTCTTCTTTCCATAGTGATACCATGTAAGCCCTGGTCTCAAGGGAATGTGGAACAGTGCAGTGCCAAGATGCTGTGCTGAGATACTTGTGCCTTCATACTTCCTTTTCTGCAGGGCTTTCTGCCTCTAAAAAGTCGTCTGAGTTACTTTCCTCTCTTTCTCTCACTTCTTTGATCTAGTTGACCATTATAGTCTAACCGATTCTTAATTTCCGTTTGCTAGGCCGTTTTGAAAGCCTCGTGCATGAATTCCAGTTGATAAAATTGCCATTGGGATGCCCTTTCTCTTCCTTTAGCATTGATCGTCATCACTCATGAACAGATGCTGGGGAGGCAGATGATCTTTCAAATGTAGCAAGGAAGACTAGGAGGAGAGTGCCTGGAGGCAGAATCCACCATTTAGAAGCATGTAGTCACACAGGGTGGTGTTAGCTTGCTTCGGGTAGGGAGGGGAGTGAGAACTGAACATCAAAGTGCAATGGAAATGTAAAATCCTTAGTGCCCTGATTCCTCCTTTCATCTGTGCTTTTTCTCCTGGCAAGGTGTTGCAGGCAGTTCTGCTTTCTATGCCACTGAACATATTCAAGTGTCAGTGAATGTAAATGGAGCTCCTAGATCTGTGTTTTATCCTTTAGAAGTTCTAACGCTCACTAAAATTAATTTGAGATTGAAAATATTTTCAATCATCAAAAGCAGGTACAAACAGTCTTTCTAGGACAAACTAGGCTCAGGTATTCTTCAGGCTCAAGCTGCTCAGGCTGGGGAAGAGCAGGAAAACCGGGAACAATCCAACCTAGGGGACTTCTTAGGCCAGGTCAAAGTCATGTGCTGCATGGTAGCGATAGATTGGCTTCTGGGCCAGAAGCTTTGGTGCAAAATCCTGCCTGTCCTTTTGATGCTGTGTCTCATCCCGACTGCAGTCAGCTGAAGTATTTGAAGAAGACGTGGCAAACAAAATGTACCAAATTTATACTTAGTGCAGCTGCCTTTCTGGGTTTGTACCCAGAATGACGCTCAGGCAACGCTTTGCAAAGTAAAAGGCTGCTGGAAGAGAGTGATACCCACTTTTGTAGTTAGGTGCCCCAGAAAACACAATTTGCTTCAAATAAGACTTGAACTCGGTAAATGACTGAGTGCTGCCGGGGCGGGCAGTGGGCAGCAGAGGGTGGCACAGCCCAGCTCACAGGTGGCTCCGCAGCTCCCGGCACCCTGTGCCTCAGCTGGCATCTGGCATCCCTTTCCTATCTTGAGGCTTCCTCCTCTATCATGTGGGATCAAGATTTATTCCCTGATCTCTTGTTGCTAGTGCTATTGCGTAACTGCAGACAGCTCTGCTGCACTCTTCTGTCTGTCTCTAATGTTCTGTTTGGTTTTTACTGTATGTTCAGTTACTAGAAAAAACATTGTCATCATTATTTCTTTATACAGCCCAAACATCTGGTGGCTTCAGTAGGTGTTTGGTGAGTGTGAGTAATTCTGTAATGTCTCTAACCCTTTCAATGCTCCAAAACATAGGCCAGGAATTATTTTACAGGAGAAATCGCTATGAAAAAAAGAAGGCTGCGTGCATGTGTATGAAAAACTGAAATATAAGACAAAAAGTATAATATGTAGTTAACATAACATGAACTCCAAACTGAAGGAAGAAGAGGTCCTAAGGCCAATTTTTAAAGTTTTGTCAAGAAATTCCAGAAATACTTACTAACTTCATTGCTTGGAGCGATACCAACAGGCAGCCTAAAGCAATTAATGTTCACTTCTTTCTGACGCACATTTTACTTTTGTGAGTAGTATCAAAAAATTTCCCCATGTGTAGAGGCCTGACCTGATTCAAGAAAGACTTCTCTGATGAGATATGAACAGTATCTCACAAACTGTGGTCAACCTATGGTACAAACCACTACTGGCAAGCATTTTGAGTAATCAACTGTCCATAAGAGATGAAAAAAAAAAAAAAAAAAATTTCTGCAATTTACAGCTTACAGTGAATTCTAAATAGATACTCTGTAAAACTGTGTCTGTGGTGGGCAGGATGCCAGGTGCCACCAAAGCCACCCTGTCACTGCCCTCCGCAGCTGGACACGGGAGAGAAAATGCAATGATGGGCTGGTGGGTCGATATCAGGACAGGGAGCGATCACCCACCCATCACCCTCATGGGCAAAACAGGCTCAGCTTGGGGAAGTTAGTTTAATTTATTACCAACCAAATCAGAGTAGGATAATGAGAAACACAAACTCAAATCTTAAAAACAGCTTCTCCCCACCCCTCCCTTTTTCTCAGGCTTAACTTTACTCCCAATTTCTCTCCCCTCTCCCCTGCAGTGGTGCAGGGAGATGGGGAATTGGGGTTGCTGTCAGTCCATCACACGTTGTTTCTGCCACTCCTTCCCCCTCAGGAGGAGGCTCCTCACACTCTTCCCCTGCTCCAGCGTGGGGTCCCTCCCACAGGAGACAGTCCTCCATTAACTTCTCCAATGTGAGTCCTTCCCATGGGCTGCAGTTCCTCACAAAGTGCCCCAGCATGGGTCCCTGCCATGGGATGCCGTCCTTCAGGAACAGACTGCTCCAGCCTGGGCCCCCTGTGCGGCCACAAGTCACACCAGCAAACCTGCTCCTGCCTGGGCTTCTCTCTCCATGGGGCCGCAGGTCCTGCCAGGACCCTGCTCCAGTATGGGCTGCCCATGGAGTCACAGCTTCCTTTGGGCATCCCCCTGCTCCAGCATGGGGTCCTCTGTGGCCTGCAGGTGGATATTGCTCCACGGTTAACCCCCATGGGCTGAGGGCACAGCCTGCCTCACCATGGTCTTCACCATGGGCTGCAGGGGAATCTCTGCTCTGGTGCCTGGAGCCCCTCCTGCCTCCTTCTGCCCTGACCTCGGGGTCTGCAGAGCTGTTTCTCCCTTGTATTCTCACGTCTCTCTCTGGCTGCCGTTGTGCAGGCTTTTTTCGCCTTTCTTAAATACGTTGTCCCAGGGGCACCACCCACCATCACTGATGGGCTTGGGCTTGGGCTTGGGCTTGGGCTTGGGCTTGGGCTTGGGCTTGGGCTTGGGCTTGGGCTTGGGCTTGGGCTTGGCCAGCAGCGGGTCCGTCTTGGAGCCAGCTGGCATTGGCACCATCAAACACAGGGGAAGTTATAAAAATTTGGCTAGAGCTGCTATATAATATCAAACCCAAAATTTACCATAGTTCATAGTAGGCAATTCTCAGTGATATAATATCAATTAATTTATATCAGTGTCCTGCTAAGAAGAGAATGTTCTCCCGTCCTGCTCATTTAGGAATATAATCTTTCTCTGATCTTTGAAGTGATGAAATGAAGGAGTAGATCATAGAGGCACAGAAATTAGAGCAAGAAAGGAGCTATTAGACCATACAGCTCATTATTCCATCCCTAAAAGGCTACTCTGTAGTGCATTCTTGGGTACTTTGTCCCATAAAAACCTGGGAGCATGGAAATAATGAAGGAGCAATTCTAGTGTGCAGAAATGTCAGTCCTTTTCTGTCTGCTTTGATCCAGCTATAGGATGAAGCAAAGCAGTAATTGCTGCCATTATAGAGAACAAATCTATTTGCATTTCTACAGTGCTTCAGCTCTAGCTGTGAATGTCTAATCAGTTCTATTGCTGGAAAAATATTTTCCAGCCTCTTGTCAAATCTGTGTCTGATTGCAGTGCATTACTACATAGCCACTTAACTCCATCCATATCCTGGCCCACATCAGTAGTGGGCTGTGGTGAGAATTTTTGAAGACAATGCTGGTGTGTATGAAATGTAGTATAGCAGTGTCAGTGGTTCAGTAAGTATTCTTTCACCTCTAATAGAATACTGCCCAGCATAACGTGCAAGGGTAACTGTGCTTCTATAAGAACTGTAGAACTTGGAACAATGCACGTATAAAGACCCCATTGCACATTTTTGCAGGAATTTGCCCCAATGTCCTTACTAGCTTTAGCCATAATAATTACATTGCATACTTTCCACCCAGACTTTCCCTACAGTTTTGATTGTAGGCTTTATTTCTCATTCCCTGTTCTACACGCTCTATTGGAGTAATAAACGCTGTTATAAGACTGCTACATTATGATGCAAACATAACTGACACACATTTACAAATTCATCCTGAATCTGAGTAAGTTGCACCTGCTTTTCTACCAAATGCTATGTCATTCTGCCTTCACAAACCTGGACATTTAAGGTCAGTTTAAGCTTAGAATGCAGTTTTGGGTTTGACACAGCCTCTTCGTTTCCATCACCCAGCACAAATGTGTTGTAACCTGGCCAGGTTAAAGATCCCTATAGGAAAAGGAGGTGGCTGGAACAGCACAGAACTGGCAGGCTGCTTGTGTGAGCCATGGACATACTAGAAGTGAGGACAGATCATTCATTATTTCTAAGTCTCAGCTCTGCTTGCTCCTTGACAGCCCTTGGTTCAACTGAAGGAGCTCTAATATACCATGTAAAGGGAAGAAGTCGTTCAACCAGTTGTCATAGACTTGGTGAAAAACAACAAAACTAAAAAGTGTAACTTGCAATGAAATAATCAGTTCTTACAGGGGAAGCTGATTTTACTTTCCTCCTTTTTACTATCAGTTAATTTATGTTAGCAAACACTGTATCTTCTAAAGCATTGTATCACATGGATTTGGTTTACTGATAGTCAAATGTTTATACGATTCATCTGGCAGAATTGTTCATGCTTAGCAAAGAAAAGGGGACTCTTCTCCAAGCTCTTAAAATACTCAAAGATCAATAAAATATACAAAACATGTTCAGGGTGGTGTCAGGGGCCAACAGTCATGCTCAGTGAGTAACAATGTAAGTCCAGTTACTCATGCAGTTACTCCACGTTTCACTTGACCAATGAACATCATTGTGAATTAATATTCTCATATTCCTGGAAAGGGATAAGGCAGAAGTCTACAGATCACTCTGGCACGGTCCATATCTGACAAAAACCAACATGCCCTCTGAATAGCTAGTATATCCTTGGTAGCATGGACGGGAGGTTTGCATTTGCATTGTCATTCATTACCCTGAACTTGTCAATTGCAGTAGAGGATTAGGGAGTGACTTCTCTAATCCCATCCTTCACACTCTCCACAAAGAGCAGTTGCCTAACCTGCCTAATGCTTTTGGTTATTGTTAGTCTTTGCCCCAAGGGATTGTCTGGGAAAAGGCTGGAGCAAGTTAATTTGAAGTCCTCTTGAGGCTGAAGGTAGACATTTTTGGCAACCAATCTGGCAGAAGTTTTTGGGACCTTCCTTCAGGCCAGTGACTGGCATAAACCACTCCCTGAGGAGCAGGGACTGGAATGGACAGTGAATGCAGAAACACAAGTCATCTTATTTCCATCTAGTTGCCCAGTATTCACTCTTCTCCCATTCCCAGTGCTCCTCCAGTATGGTAGCTAACTGAGCTGTCTTTAGGCATTTTATGGCATCAGAGAGAAAAAGCCCAAATCTTCAGCACAATATTGTCATTATCATAATTAGCCATAATTAAAGAACTGTCTTAACAGATGCATATTCGATACATTTTGATATAAAAAATAACAAAACTACAATGAAGAAACAGCTGTGTTCTATGAAACAGAACCAACATTACTGTTTGAAGGATCTGATTAAAATATTTGTGTACCTACTGAACAATGTAAACTGTATGATACAGTAACATAATGAGGTTGGGGATGATAGAACTCTCATAACGCTAAGACTCATAACTGCAGAGTCAGCTTCTTTATAAGACACCGAAGCTTATCAATTTTTTTATTATTACAACTTCAGAAGCCACAAACCTGTTAAATAAGAGTGTTTTAAAGTAGAAGTACAGTAGCAAAATAGTGGGCTTCTTTGGGACTCTGCTGCTATATTTACTGTATTAAAAGAACATTTCTATCCAGCACACCAATTAAGTATAGCAGTATAAGCAGAAGATAACATGTTTGCCACAAGTTGAATCAGAATTTTTAGCTCATGTCCTCCTCACTCACTCTGAATCATATCGGGATGGATACTTTCACCCTGAGAAATTATTTACTGACCTAGAAGGTTCCTGTTTCTGAAAGTTTATCACACTAGTTTCGTGTCACATTAGATCTATCTGTATGCCTGTCATTCAGTTAATTTTTTACATTTTTTTCCAAGAAAAAAAACCTCACAGTTTTCACTTGACCAATGAACATCATTATGCTTTAATACTCTTATACCCCTGGAAACAGGAGCTAGCCTGGACAAAAAAAATCTTGTAATTTCCTCTATTCTTGTTTCCTATAGCAAGGATACTGCTTAAAAAAAAAATGCCAAACAATGTTAAAAGTTGGGTGGCTTTCTTTTCCTGTCTACACACTTAAAGAGATTCTCAGACTTTCAGAGGTCTAATTTTTGGATTTAAATTACTAAGGAAGAAAATCTGGTACAAGAATGAATCACATCCCAAGAGGTAACCATAACTAAGAAATATGAAACTCGGGGCTGATATTCTTTAAGGTCCCTTATTTCGATGGGAGGTTGAACCAAGCCTGAGTAGATACTGGAAAACACTTAAAGCCTTAGCAAAGTCCTTATCTGTCCTAAACCCTTTCAACTGCTTCATCAAACAATATATCTTGCATTTCTAAACTGCACTATAAATTAAATGTCCAGCTTGATAATCTCCACTTATGGTATGGGTATAAATTTCTGTTTTCATTGTTCTTGAGCACTTGTATCACTATTAGATTGAGCTAATACAATAAAAATGCTAAAATGGTTTCAAACATGTTTCTCTGTAGTTCATTTCATGCCCCATTTTACAGCAGGTTATTCTCTAATCTAATTTACATTATTCTGAAATCACAAACTGAACGTAATTATCTTTTAATGGTAATACAAGCTCATTTAAAGGGAACATAAGGTGCTCCAGTAAAAACTTACTGTAACGGGTCCTTGCAAATAAGATCGTGGGGTTTATGCATTTTGATGGGAAATATTACATGAAAATATTTTCATTTTTTATCTCTAAAATATAATACTTACACTGTATTTAAAAGTAATTTAAATTAATATTCTAAAAATATTACTGTTTCCGAATCTTGGGGGAGGGGGTTCATTCTGAAATTCAGAGAATATCTGAATTACTAATGAATTAGTTCAGCATGAATACTAACCAGAAGCACGAGTCTGTTTTCCACATAGACTGTTAGCAGGCTAGTACCTAGCTATGGTTTTGTACTTGGAGAAGAAGTTCAAAACGTTATTGGCTCTCACTTTCTTCACACAAAATACTTTTCTTCTGAATTTCTGCTGAATCAAACTTTTTTTTTTTTTTTTTTTCATTTTAACCATTCAGGTTGCCATGGTTTAACGCCAGCCAGCAACTAAGCCCCACACAGCTGCTCGCTCACTCCTCTCGCGGTGTGATGGGGAAGAGAATCAGAAGAGTAAAAGTGAGAAAACTTGTGGGCTGAGACAAAGACAGTCCAATAGCTAAAGCAAAAGCCTCACACCCAAGCAAAGCAAACCAAGGAATTCACTCACCACTTCCCATTGGCAGGCAGGTGCTCAGCCATTGCCAGGGAAGCAGGGCTCCATCATGTATAACTGACTTGGGATGACAAATGCCATAACTCCAAACATTCTTCCCTTTCCTTCTTCTTCCCCCATTTCATACACTAAGCATGACATCCTATGGTCCGGAATATCCCTGTGGTCAGCTGGGGTCAGCTGTCCCAGCTGTGTCCCCTCCCAATTTCCTATGCCCCTCCAGCCTTCTTGCTGGCAGGACCCGAGAAGTTAAGAAGTCCTTGACTTAATGTAAACACTATTTAGCAACAATTAAAAACATAAGTGTGTTATCAACATTATTCTCATAATACATCCAAAACACACAGCATCGTCCCAGCTAGTAAGAAGAAAATTAACTCTGTCCCAGCCAAACCAGGATACAGGTCCATGAGGCTGGACAACTTTCCCTAGACAGGTCTTTGATACTAACATTCTCAACCGTCCTGAAATCTATTTCTGAAAGTAGAATTTTGCTGTTACATGGAGTTCTGAAGAAAACTCATATAAAAGTTTTTTTGACACAGGGAATGTTCTTGAGGTTGAAAAGACAAAATGATCCTCGGTTATCCCTCTGTCAATATAATAATGAGGTGATGCTCAATGATATTAAAGGTCAGCACTTTTGAAGATTCAAAGGTGAAAAAAACAGATACAAACTTTTGTTCTTGGTCTGTAGCTAATCTGCGATACTTAATGCTATCAGATGTTGTTAAAGCCATGGATTTAGCAGAGTCTCTAACAAAGTCAGACATTTATATTGATAATGAGATGGGATTAGGGGTTTTCATATTTCAGAATACAAAGCACCCACTTAGCTGAGAGCTAGAAAGGAGCTTCTTTTGTAGAAGACAATTTAATAATTGGCTGTAACAGGTTGGTTTGAACTTACAAAACTCTTGAATGTTTTCACCAGACTAAATTTTTCAGCATATTGATATCTCATAGGTAAAGAAGGAACCTTGCAAGTTATGATTGCTACAATAATTATAATGATTGAAATAACTCATTGGTGAACTGAATTCATTGCTGACTGAACCAATTAGTCAATCAATTATTGAATCTAATTTACCTGACACCCTGACTGACTTCATGTTTTAGTTCAGTATGTGACAACAGTTGTGTAATCCAGGAACTCAGAATTGTTGGCATTTAGTTCCGATGTTTTTAATTCCTATAGGTAATACTGTCAGTCTTATTTTCCCTCTGTAAACTAGGCATTTTCAGTCCTTCTCTTTTCATATGGAAGTCTCTTAGTGGTGCTAATATTTTACTTAGACTTCCACCACCTTCTGTACAATGGTGATTTAGGCATTTCTAAAATAATTTACCATTATTTTATCTGGAAAATCTTATGTCTCTGTCTGATTTTTTTAGATTTTAATTTTACTGCCATAAGGATATCTGTCTCAAAATATGTGTGTAAGATTGTCAATTATTCATTATCTATTGGAGGTTCTCCCAATTAAGAATACTGAGTAAAGTAAGTCTTGATGCAATGTTTAAATCTTTGTGGTACAATAAAATATTCAGGGGAACTAAGATTTGGGCACAGTAGAGCTGACTGTGTTTCATGGCTCATTTGCCCAAGTAATTATGAGATTTTAGTCATCACTCAAAGATCAAGTGTAGCTTTTTCTTTGCAAAAAGGTTCAAGGTTTTATATATATACTGCATAATGGCTCTGATTTAAGCAGAGCTTGCGAATGCAGGGATCCTGAAGCTGTGTTATACTCATTAGAGGAATATTAAACATGCATTAAATGATATTGTGTGGTTGTGAATTGGTTTGTATGCCTTTGGTGCAAAATGTAAAACTGTGGTACAGTAAGGGCTATTTAAAAGTCAGTCTGAAAAAAGATGTTTGCTTTAAAAAAAACCAAACATGAAATGCCATTTATTGACAGTTTCCAGCTACATTTGGTGACCTTAACTAAATATTCAGCTCACGTAGGTCTACATCTTACTCCCTTTTTTTCCACTCACTTTCTTTTGCTACATTGTTAGCATTACTTAGCAAAATCTACAATTGCACCTTGACATTTTGAACCTGGGCAAAATGTTTTTTTTCCATTTTAAAGGAAAGCATCTTTATACCTCAATAGATATTTTCTATGGTCAAATGTACTACAGAAGACTAACCAAACTATAATTCATGCTGACAGGTAGCAATTCTTTACTTTCTTGAGCACAACTCCATAGGAGGTTGTTTTTAAGTAAGCAAAGGCTCAGACGTTCAGGCTTTCCAACCACTCAGGCATTCTGCATAGTCTCTTTCAAACCAGTCCTAAAGGAATCAAACACAAATGTGGCTGGTCTTTCCTAAAGCCGAAGGACTTGGCTTCCTGGGGCATGTCAGCCTTGCAGGTGGGTAGAGATACAGCAAAGGGCGCAGAGACAGCAAACACAGCAACCTCTGAGCTTGCTTTCAGTGATGCAGAGTTGGCAGGTGAGCACAGGCCCCTGCTACCACCTCGCATACAGGCACCTTGCTGACACCCGTGACTGGGTGTGTTTCTATGTGTTTCAATTGATCTTCCCCAGTTTCAGCGTAAGGACAGGCTCTTGCTTAGGTCCTGTACCGAGAAAGATGGGTTGTAGAACCTAAGATAAATATTTTGAAGCCTGTGTCAGCTCTTTTTCTGTTACCAGTGACCCACAAATTGACTGATATAGAAACCTGGGCTGGATATTTTTTTTTTTTTTTTTCATCCACATTCAGTATGTTTGCTTGATTGTTTAAATAACTTTGAACCACCATTACTTTCCCAAAAGTCCAATACCACAGGAATACCTAAAGACCTAAGCTACCTGCAGTACCGTGGTTACTGAAATGCAGCCTCTCTTACTCATACCCACATGTATCTTATCTCTGAGGTTCAAGGTGTGTTCCTCCCTGTTAGCTCTCCCATCAAAACTTCTGATTTAAGAAGCAAACAGAAAATAATCTGTGGCTACTAAAAAATCTTGGTGGTAGATCTCTTCCATTGGTCACTGGGAAATGCTAAGAAAAAGCACTTCTTTCATCACCTAATGTCCTGCCAGGAGCACAGCTGTGCTTACTTGGAACTGTTGTCAGATCTATAGGTGCTAAAGCTAAGCGTATAGTTCTTATACTCAGCTGTTGAACAGTCGCTGTGCCTCAGGTAACTAGGGTATGCAGTAGATTTGTAAAGTCAGTTTCTTTTCTGTTCTTCCAGTTATTTCTATAGCCAAAGGGGTTTTCTTCTTTTGCGATTTATACAGGATAACTTAAGGTAAATTTATTATTGGTTTATTGTTACCTGAGACACTTCACTGAGGTTTTCCTTTTGCTTTGATTAGTTAGCAAATGATTTATTAAAGAAAAACCCATAATAATCCCCTTTCTAGTGATTTAAAAGATGACAAAAAGAAGACTATAACATTACATAGAGCACTTTGAAATAATGAATTACTGTAGCCAAAACATTTGATGTACAGCATTCCACTGTATACAAAAAGTTACAGGAATATATTAGCATGGTAGAAATACAAAGATCAGAATAAAGGAATGAGTATTTCATTTTCAGCTGTACTATTTATGTTTTACAGCACACATTTTAAATTCTAGTGACTTTTACTGTTGTGATACTGATCACTCAATCACTGTGTTACTTCATACACATGCAAGAATAAAATAATCTACTTTTCCTATTGTTGGACTATTAATATTGCTATTCCTTGTGAAAAGAAAGAAAAGCTACTCAGGTTTTTTTCATCTTTTGCTTGCGCGATTACGATCTGTAGCTATGTTCAACTGGCTCCAGGCTACAAGATAATCATGTCTAGATAGAGTAAGATTCTTCAGGGAGTTAGAATATGAGATGGAAAATTCTCTGCAGATTAGAAAACATATTTGGCAAGAAAGATTTAAATTACAAGTCTTGTTCATGCTACATAGCGTAACTGCACAAACACTTTAAATCTGGAATCATGCTTTTTAAACCTTTAACACAATAAAGACCCTTAGCAGTGTGATTCAGCAGTGGTTATGCAATGAATAGCAAAGCTGAAGAAAATACGACTGCTGATAAAATCATCAGGCAGATGGGGCTGTCTGTATTGAAGATATAGTATGTGTATTGTGCACAGCATTTAGCAGTTTCTGTTGCATTCTAATTATGTCCCCTACAGCTTTAAATTGAGTCAATTTTTTAGAACTGATAGGTTTTCCCAATAGCTTGCATGTAAGGATGCAGTTACTTATCAAAGAAGCAGCATCTTATAAACCAACCTGCCAATATGTATTTATTGCCATAATTTTTTCAGTTTGCTCTGATGCAGAGGGATAGGTGCTGTGATGACAGTTTCTGCAAGCCAAAGATTTGGCTAGGATTTTTGAGGAAGCAAAGCTCAGCAGTATTTTTCCCCCCAAACCCCCCATTCGGTCATATTTTTTACCATGAGAGATTTGTAGGATTTATTTCAAGTTGTATTTGTCTCATCTCACATGTACCTAGGCTACTTTATGCAAAGGTAGCCTGCTTGTCATTGTCATCTTGCCCCTCCTTTGTTCACTGTTCACGTGTATACAGCCCCTCTCAACAGTTCCCTTGGACACCATGTTGTCTTACATTCTCAGAAATGCTGGTACCTTGGATTAGTTTTTTACCAGCTGTATTTAGGTACAGTACATGCCCTTTGTTATGTGTTTAGATGTCAGGTATGCTGCTTACTGACACGTTTCTTATATGGCCTTTCTCATCCACCTATATGGCTAAAACCCTTGCCAGGCTTTCACCTTTCCTGTCCTGGTGACTCCAGTATCTTTCTCCTACACAGATGTGGTCTGATTCCATTTACAGCTATTCATAATACTTCTGTTAACATCATTCTCCCAGTCCCTCTCCCTCAACATCTTTCTTTGCATCTTTCCTCCAGCCTCCCCATTCTATTCTGCATCAGACATAGCCTGCTTGTTTCAAAACTACAAATTATCTTTCTCCTGCTAGCAGTATACTGGTTGGAAGCTTTATTATTTAGAACTTTCTGACAAGAGATTCCCCAAAAACCCCAAAGCAATTTCACTATCTCTTTTTTGATTCCTTCTTAAAACCAGCTGTTGACAAAGGAAACTCTTGCAAAAAAATAAGCTTTGGTTGAGTTGCATCTAAAGCTTTTCCCCAAGCTTTTATATAGTTTCTTGTGTAGTAATTACTTATTAAAGTCCTTAGGAGAGGGCTCATTTTTCCCTCTGCATTTGAACAGCAGGTAGCTCAAGAATGTCCCAATCCCAGAGTAGCTTTCCTAGAGAGGAGCTTTATAAATAAATTTACTAGAAACTTGCAGCATTACCCAGCCAGACAACGTGCTTTCCAAACTCCTTTTCTCAATGCATGGCAATAAAAGGTTAGTAGCAGCAGAACTATGGTAGTAAAAAACCTGGACAATTTACATATGGAGACTCTTCCTTTTTTTTTCACACAGGCAAGCTTTAATTCAGTCCAGCTTCAAAATTGTGAGGACAACCCACTGCTGAGAATCATTAAAGCCTTGCAGAGTTTTTGTTCTGGTTGCTCAGTGTGTTATTTATTTTGATTTTTTGTCAGTCTAAAGTTTATTTTGCATCGTTGTACTGAGATTTTATGTGTCTAATTGGAAATTATGGTAGTTAAGGCTGTTTCCCAGAAGATTAATCTTACTTCGGCAAATCAAATATTTATATAGTGTCTCTTCTGCTGTGTAATGACATTGTATGTAACATTTTTTAGAGATGAGGCACTTTGGAAGTGCCAGACTTGCATAATCTGGAGAATTCTTAATTCCCCTGTGTTTCATTACATTACTGTTTTTTTCTTTTCCTGTTGAAGTGGCAAAATACTCGCTCTAGCTCCATGAGCTCCTCCCCACATTTTCAAAAATAATAAATTTGGGTGTAGAAAATGTCAGCTCTTCTGCAGCAAAGCTAATCTGAATTCTATTCTTCTGTTGTATTACTTCATTTATGTTCCAAATCCATGACCATATCAGTTATTCACAAATATTATTTGTAGCACTGAACCACCACCAAGTCCAACTGAGAAGTCTTCCGTGACTGTTTTTTACTGATCAATTTACTTGCCGCCTCTTTCTAAATAATGTTTCTGATCACAGAAATAAATTGCTGGATTTGCATATTTATTCATAACAGTAAGAAGCTGATAAGGAGACGGGACAAACCCAAGTCAGCTCTTTGCTCTGGACTGATTGTATGTAGCTCCTTGAACAGTCGTATGTTCCTAGATGCAAAAAAAAGACATGGTTTGGGACACTGCCACCTAGCACAACACACAGCTTCAAGTTACCTATGCAAAGCTAGAGGAACACAGGGGAAAAGAATTAGACTTCAAAGTGTAGGCTCTAGCTCAGATTCCCATCACCCAGGATGAGGTGGATACCTCATCACTCTTTCAGATTCATGAACGTCCCAGCAGTTTAATGAATAACTGCTAATGATGAGCAAGGTGGAGCAGCTCCTAGGCATTGGGAACCTAGATGTCTCTTATCTAGGAAGGATGAAGGGGAACGAGGTGAAGCAGGTTTTGAATCTGAGGCTCTCCTGTCTTGCTCTAATAGAGTTGAGTGAAAGGCGACTGCAAAGTGGAACCACCTCTTTTTCATTCAGCTTCGGGTTTTGTGAGGGCCAGGTCTCAGCATCTCTCTAACAGACCTCACTGGCCAGAGAGGTCATTCCCTAGTTTGTGAATCCCGAAGGATCTTTAAACAATCAGTACATGCATTACATGGTGCTGGACAAGCCCCCCCAGAAAGACCTGTTAGGATGTAAGAGGCTTTATGGATGAAAATTAAGTGTGGTAAGGCTTCTAAAGAACCAGCTCTAAGGATTCAGATTTTCAACATAAGAAGAAGTCTCCTATCTAAGTCCTTTCATAGATCTGTGCCTCATTCTTTTTGTTCCACAAAATACTACTTGCTACTTCATTTTGGGTAAACAGAAGAACTCTATCTCAAGTGGCTAATACAGTATTCTCAATGATGCACTTTGCAGTATAAACACAAAATCCATATATATATATAAAGTAGCAATTATTTTATGAAGTTTATTATCAGAGAAGTATCACATAGAACACAGAGATAAAGTTTAAGGGGCAACCACTTTCCCAAAGATCTTACAATGTAGATTAAAAGGAAGATTTAAAAAAGTATATGAAATAAAATTAATTTATGGTGTTTTAAAGTTAAGATTTTCAAAGCCACATTGGAAATTAGGGTTACACTGATTTGTAACTCAGCTTCTATTTCCTATATGCAGCCTTGAAGATCTCAGTTCTGATATTCTAGAAGAATAAAAAATAAACTTTAGCATTCTAGATTAGTAAAAAAAAGTAAAAAAAAATCGTTTCACAATCAGAAAGATGGAAGTACCATCCTATAAACAGATTCAGAGCTCCTAATGTTAATTTGATTTGTGTCAGTAGCCTGCTCTGTGTCAACAGGGAGCGCTGGCTTGGGAGTGCATTCTAGTGGGACAGGAACATTCTGGAGGAAAATCAGAGTCACTGACACTTTGACTTATTTACAGCTTTTTAACAGATATTTTAATATATTTTTAACACATATATTAAATGGATTGTCAAAGATGAATACAGCAGTCAGATTTGCTGAAACTTGCTGGGTATAAACTTGCTAAAAATAACCTAGATATATCAAATGAAATGACAGCAGCTCTAAAAATCAGTAAGACTATTTTTTTCAAATCTAGTTTATAATAGTAATAGGGGTATCAGTGCAGGGTGTTTCCTTGAGATTAATGTTCTGCTGTCACTGAGGTATGCTTTCCCCACTAGATTCCCATTAAGAGCACTTGTGTTGAGCAGTACTGGATGATGTTTAATAACACTATTGTCAGGAGCTCAGGTATCCTGCTGCAATCCAACTTTTCAATATGTAGTAGAAAAGTTGCACTACATCATCAATTAGTACTCTAAAAAAAGTTTTTATTAAAATTTCTTATAGATAAATTGCTTTATTGTCTAAATTTGACTAGATATTAGACTGTGTCACCTAAATAATCTCTGTCACTGAAGAAAATGATAAAGCCAGAGTGACATTTTTGAAGGATAAAAAATTACAGGCTGGAATACTAGAGTCTATCTCAAGTTCACCAGTCTGCATTTTAAAATGCAGAGTAGCTCCTGTGATTTGGAATTGGGTCTCTCTTAGAGAATCTATTCACACTATTGTGTGAAACTGAGAACATTATCTGATATGTATGGGATAACAAAAGCAACTTCATTTAAAAGGTAAATTTAAAAAATACTAAACACATGACAGAGCTTGTGTATATCTAGAGAAATTCAATAAGTTAAATTCCCATTTTTTTAGTGGATTGTGAGTGTATCCTGTATTACAATGAATTTAATTTTTTTTTTTTTTTCCTGAGAGAAAACTCTCAGCTGGTATAAACTGCTATGGTTCTGTTAATTTTACAAACATCAGAGAACTTACTCCAGTTCAGAACTGCCCTTTGGTTTCCAGTTTTCAAAACAGCCTCTAGATTAACTTTTCATGTAGTTTGGGGAAGATGATAAGAAACCAAATTTTGAGATTACTTCTGTTTTCAAGTTATTGTAAAGTTATTTAAAGTGAAGGAGGGTTTGCATTTTGTATGGCTGTGTCTAGTAAGAAATCATTGATAAATGATGATTAATGATCTCTTTAATCTATTAACTTCATTTAAAATACACAGCTTTTAAAGAAAAGATAAACCAGTGTGTTTAAAATATTAATTTACAATAGGAAATTATTTCTGTACATGTTTTTGTATGTATTAGATGGAGGAGGTACAAGTACAGATCCTCATAGTTTATTTAAGCTTGCAGTTTCTCACATAATCAAAATCTACGTTTGCACTTATATGGGTTTATGTTTGAAAAATTGGACCTTTGCCCTTTTAGCATTACCAAAAAGTATTAAGTAGTGCATGAATTTAAAAAAACCCACTACATAATATTCTGAGTTTGCTGTTCTCTTTTCTCTGCTGGATCTTAATCTCAGTGATTAAATCAGCACCACTGTTTAGTCCAACCTTCAGTTTTATTTCCCTTTTCAGTGCAGCCAAGAATTGGATGGTATGTGAACTAAGACCAGGTTCTGTAAGTCTTCTACTGTACTACTAAACTTTATGGCAAACTTAGACCACCTATGTCAATGAAAGACCTGAATCCAATTCTGTCTAGTTCATCTGCAACTTTGTACATACATACTGAAATATACTGAATATATTTAGTAATGTATAAGAAACAGTGCTAAAGACCAGGACGATGTCTATGCCGGGTATTTAAAGAATTAACATGACTAAATTTGCCAGATAGTCAAAACTTGATTTTACATAATATTTTTAAATATTTTTAACTGAGTCAGAAGAGTATCTCTGGTCAAAACCGTAAGCAGGTTTGGGCACTGATTTCTAAAAGGCATGCATATATTCACTTCCATTACACTCAACTTTGGAGACAATTGCGAATCAGGATAGCAGCAGCACAGCAGCAGTTTTTGAATGACTCACTCCTTAAAGCAGGTGTGCGTGTGCTGGGGATAAAAAGACTAACTTAACTGCAGGGTCTTGAATCATTATTCTTTGGGAATAGAGAGAAAGTGAGCTCAGCAATCAAGGAGACCCACAGCTGGATGAATTATTTTAGAACAATTGGTGGCTAACTGTTTGCTAGGCAGCTTATGTAAATACATACACAGATATTTAGGATCATTGGAAAATTCTGTGGTGACCTATCTGCTTCCCTCTTAATGTAATAAGGTTACTATACTTCAGAAAATCTACAGCTTGGTAAAATATGTGAAAACAATTTGTAATTAACTCTCAGGCTGTTTGTTTAGTAGCATTTTATCTGTCACTCAGATCTTCTGTACTTATGTGACTTCAGAAACATCTTCAGAGTATAGCTGAGGGCAAAATGTAGTGAAGTATGTGAATGGATGTAGCTCTGTTTAAATGATTTTTCTTAATTCTGTAGTTAAAAGAGCACAGTTCTTAATTTGTGTTTATGAAAAATGTATTGAATGCAATTGGGTTTTTTATAAACCAGATTGAAAATGTTCAAAAAATTAAAAAAATAAACTACAGGTTCTGACAACAAGTGAATTCCTTTTTTCAAGATATTTCAAGATTCTTTTTAGATTACACATCTCATATAGCATTACCTAGTTACATCTCAGATAGCATTACCTAGTTATATAAACCAATGTTAACCTTCCCTGTGAAACTAGAGAGGTAGTGAATTTTGAAGTGTGACACTGTTGCCTCACTGCCATTGCGAGTTGTTAAAATATCTGTCTAGTTTGGAGACCTTATCTGGAACTTTGAATACAGCTAACATTTAAAAGATGATAGAATAAAACATTCATTTAGAATTATTAGAGCAAGCCACAGAGCTGATAGTAGAAATGCCTTTGTGTAAGTGTTCTACGTTAGACAAATTGGTCTTAATAATGTCTTCATAAGCTTACATGATCTTTCTTTTTGAAAAATAAACAGCTAAAAGCATTGTCCTCTGCTACCAGCAGATGACAATTATTCAGAAAAGTCTTTGCTTTGGAATTGTGTAGGATGCTTTAACACAATACTTGAACAGTTGAATAGGAAATAGAATTTTTATGTCATAGCAGGTTATGTTCGGTATTCACATGATACATTTATTTAAAAGAAGCTGAAGAGAATAAGAACCTTCTTAATACTGTAAATTAAGCATAAGTGTTATATACTCTGCCTGAATTCCTGTCTTATCTTTCCTCTGACAGGTTGATAATGTACGGGTTTGTGAAGGCCATGGTACACATTGGCCAGTTAAAAGGATGGGAATTCCACTTCACTGACTGTTTATTTTTTGGATCACTGATGTCTGCCACAGATCCAGGTAACCCTTTAAAATAAATTGCTTTTCCAAAAGTCAGAAGAGTAAACAAGAATATAACAACTACTTGTGCCACAGAAATGTTCAAAGTCTCTGTTCTTGACTTTTTTATTCTCATAGCTGTTACGTGTCTGATATTCTGATAGTCATCCATCAGATTGGCTCCAGCAGACATCCCTTGTGTTTGAGTAACTGGTTTATCTATGCTTTGCTCACAAACTTTATAAATAAAGTTGCTGGGGAGACTGGAAAAACGTTTTTCAGTCTTCAGGGCCCCCACATGTTCATGGCAGATACGAGAACTGAGGTAACACTGCAGCCTCATGGTTAATCATTTAGATATCGCAATCACATGTGATCTAACCCAGTGAAAGATACGGAGAATGTAGCTTTCGTATTTGGCCCTATAAATACTGTTTATAAAGCATCAGTTTACAATTGGAATGCAGCATTTCATGATGATATAACTCTAAAAAGATACATACATACCAACAGGTTAACTTGAGTTTGCAGATGTAAGATTTAAAGCCTAAAGTTACAGTAATTAGCCAAGTCTGGGAAACAGACTCAATGAATTTTGGAATCACAGAATTACAGAATCATTTAGATTTAAAGGGACTTCTGGAGGTCCTCTAGTCCAGCCTCTTAAATCAAACAGGGCTAACCTCAAAGTCAGCCTAGGTTTCATAGATATGTCCAGGCTTTGTTACAATGAAAAGGATAATTAAGAGTACTCTGGTATTAAAAGGGAAGTATTGCTTTTTGCACCTGTGGGACAATAGTGAAGGAGGAGGTGAAAAAAGGGGGTTGTTTTGTATTTTACCTACAGAGAGACAAAGTGCAAAGTCTGCAAGGGTACATCAGGTTTTTGCAAAATTTTCAGTTGAGCTGTTCCAGGAGGTGGAACAGAAAGCATTTTGTGATGCACATGACATGCTGCATTAGTGTTAACTACCCTTGAGAAGCTTCTCTGAGAAACTTATGAATAAATCTTTCAAATTCATGGCTATTAAAAGAAATGACAAAAAGCAACACTGTTCTACAAATTTCTTCTATTCTTTAAATAAAACTTCAATGTTTAACAAAAGACTGAGCTTGTGATTTATCATTCTGATGGCTTTAAAATATTTATTTACACAAAGCCGGTTGTTGCAAGATTGCTGTAAAAGCTGCATCAAATTGTTATTCTCAAATTAATCCAAGCATCCAATATGCTGCCACTTATAAAATCATCCAACTACTTTAATAAGATTCAGCACGATTGGAGCCTGTCTTCAGAGCAAGTGAAAAACACAGAAATTAGAAGCACAAAGAAAACCTAGGAAAATTAATTGCTTATGGAATAAAAGGTTGCTTACAGCTTCCAAGTATATTTCTTGATTCTGCTATGAATAGAGTTTTGCAGTTGGCTAATTTTATTTTCCCACTTTCCAGTACAATTCTATTTAGTTTTTACAAATGAACATGTTGACTTACGAGAAGACATTTGTAAGACGAATGCACTGATTTTGATTATAGTATTATTAAATCACCACTGATTAATCTGGAACGATCATGAGGGGGAAAAAAAACATGAAGCTCCTCTTACAATGGAAGGAATAAGTGACAAGGATTATTTTTCCCAGATTTTTAAATAGGCTTAAAAAGCTAACACTACAGTTGAGAAAACTACATTTAGCGTGACAAACTATCATTGGTTAGTACTGGTTTAAATTATTCTTCTGCTCAGAGTGTCTATGCATATCCAAGAGTATTTTAATGTTTAGTCTTGCTCCCTCTGTTATCTATTCACAATATTCCAAGCTATTTCATGTTTTTACTAATGATATCTGTAAATATCAGTCCCTCAAAGACTTAGAGAATTTTGAATTAAATCTTTGCTTAATTAAATGGTAGACATTGCTGAAAATATTTCATTGTGTTGTAGGATTGGTAGTGAATTACAACCTCAAGCCATGTAAAGAGTTCATTGGAATTCCAAAATCAGTTAAAATATTGTGCCCCAGAGGGCTGATACAAACTAGGGCATAAAATAATCAGTCTAATGATTTATAAGTGATATCTAGCTTTTTTATAAAAAGAAATCTCTGATAAAATGTTGTTAGTTTTATAGCAGTAGAATAAAATAATACATTACTGTCCTAAGATGATATAATAAACTCCTGTCAGATTCGCTACCTGATTTTTCATTTAATTCTTCACTGTGTAGGATTATAAACTCATTTAAAAAAATATTTAATTTCCCTTGGCTGTGGAAAGCAATTAAGTCTCAAAAGATGTTGAAAACTGATCTGTTGACTTGACGGAAGCAGTTTTGATTGAGTTCCTTCTTTGTAATAGTAAAGATGACTGGTAGACGTTTACATGTTAAAGAATTTTACTACCAGGGCAGTAAACAAATGTATGCCAGCTAAAAGTTACTAATATTGTTAGAAAGGAGGAAATAATGTCATAGCACTCTGTAGGTTTTTGTTTTGAAGGGTATTTGAAGATCTTTAATATAGAAATTTTCCCATAAAATTAGTTTAGAAGAATTGCTCTTATATGCTGTGGGTTCCCTTATACAGAAAACTAGCACTTGAACTAAGATTCAGAAATTAATTTATGGCTGGATATACTTGGGAGTGTGTTTTGCATTATAGACTGTGTTCCCTAAACATCTGTGATACTTAGGGATGCCTCAAAAATCTCTCATATATCTAGAAAGAAAATGTAGAAACTTTAGGGACATAACAAGGTTACTTTCAAGTGAATAATTCATTTTACAGAAAATATCTCCTTCCAATAATTTATCATTTTCAGCAGAAAAAGTTTCTTATTTCAAGACTCCAGGTGAGACGTCTAATTTCTAAGAAACAGAATGCTAAAATTCCCAAATTCTCCCTTCGTTAGTCTTTGACTTAAAGAGTCAGACCAGTATTTATTATTCTAGCATCAGACCAGTATTTATATTCTTCTTTACTCTGATCAATAGGTATCATTTATCATGTAGTTGGAGAAATCATCTCTTCTTGTTATTTCATCTGTGTAAACCAACACAGATTTCACTTTTCGCTGCTGAAAAGGTTCCTTTGTGCCAGTATTGTGATTTCTGATATAACCTGACGGGAGGTTTTTTGGTGTGACCTCATCAAAGGGGATCAGGCAGTTCCTCCCTGTGTTCTGGTATGTGTCACTCATCAAGGGCAGCAAAGAGGCTGTGGAAAAGGTGCTGGTGAGGTGAGTGGAGCCCCAGGCTCTCAGTCCCTGAGCACAAGAGAGCTGCAAAATGGAACTGCCCCACGTGTGAGCACGGATAAGGATCTTCTGGCACCAACTGTCCTCTGTGGTCGAAAGGTAGACACAGCAATAAGCCCCAGCAATAGGCAGCTTCAGGGTACCAGTGGTTGTAATGGAATCAGGTGAATGACAGAACAAAACCAGCACATGAAATAAAAGATTTGACCTCTGCCTTAGCCACCAAAAAATAACTGAAAAATACAGCTTTGGCAGTTTGGTTTAGCTTTTATTAACACGTTCTGTGGGATGACCTTCTAATCCAAAGCCATCTCATGTATCTTTAACACTTTTTTTTTTTTTTTTACCATTCGACATTTCAAGCATAGAAAACAGATTCACCTTCACAAGGTTTGCTGAAGCACAGCTGTTCCTGAGCTATGTGAACTCCCTTGCCTTTGGTCAGCCTGATACTCACAAACCTTTTCTCTATTTGAACTTACTATGGTTAAACCTGAGCCGAGCCTGTGAGTTGCACTGCTGCTGTTATTGATGAAATTGGATGTTTATCAGAAAGAGCAGTTTCTGTTTCTTATAAAATCAAAGGACTTTGCATTAAGAAGCATAATTTATAAATGCAGCAAGGTAATACTTTTTATACACAGACTACAGAAGACTGTTTATAAATGTGGGTTTAGTTGAAATGTTCTTATGCTTTCTTCTTACCACTGAACTAATCTGTGAGTGGTGTGACTGATTAGTAGGGAAAGGAGACTATAATTAAAATTTGAATTGTTACTTTTAGAGAAAGACGGATAGAAAATATAAGCAAGATTTCTCTCATCTTACTTTCTTCCCATTTGATACTGCCCTCCTAAAAGAATTTAGGCCTGTAAGCTATGAAAGACATTAATAGTTCTAGTCAGAAGACTGAGGGACAATAGTACCAGTACTTTATATAATGGCCTCATTTATTTTCTGATCTTTGTTACTGTTTTCAAACATAACAGCAAAGAAGTATTGAATACAGTTAACTTAGAGACTGTTGTAGTTTGCTGATATTTTAGTTATACGTACTTTTTACAGGAATTAATAACAAGTCAATTTGTTTCTACATATGTCAGCAGATATTTTTGAAAAACCAGCTCCACAGACACTTGTTCTGACTTGGGTACAACTGAAATAATGCTAGATTCAGCATCTAACAGATGTTACCTCAGGCCATGAAGTCAAGGAAGAAGTGAATCAGACTTCTGTTGGCACAAGTACTGTGAAATTCTTAGATATTTCACTATTTCATGCTTTCCATCACTGACATTTTTAATGAAGTTGACAACTTTTTCTGAGTCAGGAACTCTGATACATGTTATTTCTATTTCTGTCAGTTTTCTACTGCCACAAAAGATGTTTGTTTGCTGTCCCCCAACCATCTGTCCTTCCAGTCACCTAGTTCTTTACCTATCTCTACCTCTGTCCACATATGCTTAGGTTGAAGTAAGAGGTGAAGAGATGCTCTCAATTGAAAAGTAGTTGTGTATTTTTATAATACATATTGTATATAATGAATTATACAAGTCTCTGAGTAGTTATCACAATGTTCCTCAAAATTCCCTTCCGAAAGCCAGAAAGGCCATACTAATTGCAATGCAGTATCTATGATCTTTACTTAGATATGAAAGTTTTCACAGATTAGATGTGTTACTGTGGTATATGATAGCAAATATTGAATTTTTAAAATAATTCCCTTGAGTTTTAAAGTCACCCATCAGACAAAACATGATGTGACTACTTTGGACAATGATAACTATTTGTAGAGTATTATTCTACCCAGAGAGCAGTTAAAATTAACTTTCTTCCATAGCAGAGTATCACATCCCTTTTATTATGCCTATTCTGAATGAACTATATCTATAGATTCTCGTAATTAACAAAGGCAAATGTGATCTTGAGGAAATGACTAGACGGTGGTAGGCAAAACAAGGTGAAAATATTTTACTGAACTCAGATGGAGTGCTTGTGCTAAAGATTACTTGTCTCTTCTTAGGCAGATACTATTTAACATTTTCATTAATGAATTGGCTAATGCAATAGAGGATGCATCTTTAATGTACAATACTATCCTCAGAGGAGATAGCAAACACTCTGAAGGACACAATTAGAACTCAATATGATTCTTGCAGTGACCTAAAATCAACAAGGATAAATGCTACGCTTAGAAATAATCAACTTCATAGATAGAGAGTAAGAAATGATCATTTACTGCTGAGAAGTTTTTCACATTTACAACCTGAAAATGTCATCAGTACCAATACATAGCAAAAAAAAGAAAAAAGGAAAACAGGATTTATTAACATGTTCTACAGCAACTTTTTGTGCTATTTCTTGACAGCACCTGTCAACTACAGTACTTGGATCTCATTTTGGGCACTGTATTTCAGGAAAGATATGGGCTGATTAGAAGTGATTAGAGGGCTAGAAAACGTTACCGAAAGGAGGAGACTGAAAGAAGTGAGTCACTTTAGGGAGGAGGTGTCTGAAATGAGTCTTTGAATAGGCAAAATGTTGCTGGAAAGAAAAGGAATAAACATGACAAATTATGTGTGCCTCGTTAGGCTAGGAATGGAAACTACAGACTTGAAGAACAGGAGGGGAGATCAAGTTTAGACATTCAGGAATAACTGCATTTATAAATTATTTGAATACTGAAGAGCAAATTAGTCTCCCTTGGGATTTGTGGAACCAACATCACTTCAGTTCTTTAAAAACACATCAGATAAGTATCTGTCAGCAGTGGTATGGCTGGAGGCTGCTGGGGCCAGACAAACATAAGGACAGAGCAGAGACCAGAATTCTTTATTCAGGGACAGGCAATGCTGTAAGGAAGATCCAATAACCCCCAGTGGGAATGGGAGAAACATTTGAAATGGAAGATACTTTCTGAGAACTGGGTGAACTGGGGAGTTTCTCCCAAAGAGGCAATTGATGCATTCCTCTGTTGCTTGCTTTGTTATTTTGTTTTCATTTGATGTCTTTTAAGTCAGATTTTTGGGGTAGAGCTGGGAGAGGAAGCAAGAAAAGAAAGCTGTTTTCTTAGGAAGGCAAGAGGAAGGAGAAGAATGTGTAGGCATCTGTCTAATTGGCTTGGCCTGCTACACATACATACCCACAGTATGTTGGACTGATTACTATTTTCTTTTCGTTCTTTCATTATCACAGGGACTGTTAATGTGAGCCCAGACTAATTAGCTAATAAGCAAAAGCTGGAAATGGCAAATAGTTTTAGAAAACAAGGCTGTTGTTACACCAGTGACATCAAAGAATGCGAGACTAAATTGGGTCTTCATTTAGCACATTAAGGCAGCACTGCTAATCAAGCAAAAACCTGAATATATTGGTGAACCAAGAAAATATCTTTTGCCAATAAAATTTCTTCCTACATCTTTGAGCTGTTCTGGGGAAAGAACTCTTTCCCTAGATTAAAATATAACTGCACTGGGAGTAGGTGGGCGAGGTTACCAGCATAGTTAAATATAACTAGCTAATTTAAATATAGCGATATCAGCAAATGTTCAGCTACACACATCTCCTAAAATGTCTTATATGAAATAACACTTCCAAAATTCTTCAAAGATAGAACATCCACAGAGATCATTCTGACATAAAATCTCACAGGAGAACTGATAATCTATTCTGGGGTTTAAACTGATTTTTAGATTACACAGATATTTAAGTGCCATTTAGAAAATCTTACCAGTAATGATTTCAAAGTTCCAAGAAATGTTATTAAGACAAAGCAAAATCATCTGTCCGTGCATGTTTTTATATGAAATATCAACAGCCATCTCAATGTAAAACTATATAATTTTAATTTCTGAAATGTCAGGTGTTAACATGGCATCCCAGAGGCACTCCTAATCTTTGGGATTCCTGGGCTGTGAGGATTGAGTCAATTGCACAATTATGTACTAGAATGAGCACCAGTGAAGCAGTAAGTTACCATGTGATTTTTAACCATACAAATAATTGGGTCCTTTACATTAAGTTTTGTTTGAAAAGAGAAAGCTCTGTTTCGTCCATGCAGAGAGAGAATAATAATATCAACATAGAACACAGGTAGCCTTCTGTGCTTGGAGATTATGAAGTGCTAGGTATATCTTGGGAAGGACTGTAATCCCCTGCTTACAGGTAGGGAAACTGAGGCATGAAACAACTACAGCATCCTTTAATATCTACAGGACTTAATTACCTGAATACGAGCCAAGTGTCTAAATGCCCTCGAGCGTGTGTGTCTAAATGATTTGCCTAAGTTCAATTTAAATTCAACACACAATATTTTTTTACTATTGCACTGGTAAGCTAAAAATCAAACATAGCATGTAACTCAGGGAGAAGGAAGGGACTTAATGATATGCTGAAGGAACCTTAAAATGGATCAAAAGTATCAGATATCCGGATCTGGATGAGAGCATTTCATGACTACAGATATGCTACACTTGAGGTGAGAGAGGCTGTGCTGCTGGTGGGACAGCGTATAGGGTTACTATGCATGTTCCTCAGTGAGCATATGTAATGGGTAAGCGTTACATCATTATATCCTTCTGAAAACAGGTAAACCGGTACTCTCATCGCACACAAAGCATATGGCAAAACCCAAGTCTTTTCAGCACCCTTATTTCTTCTTGGTCACAAGACCACAGTCCTTTATGCACAGTAAAGTATGCTGTGAGATTTTCATTTATGCATGATTCTCTGTGTGAGGGGGAAAGTTTCTTCCTAATTCAGCTGAAGCACCAAAACTCAAAGACTTGCTGGATTTTAGGATCTTCTATACTTCAGCTGATCCCTTTTAACTTACTGTTATCCACTCAGGCAATAAACAGGACTGTACTTCTCAAACCCATATTCTAATACTGCTTTACATCTTGAACCACCAGAGGAATATGAAAATAACAGCCTTACTTTGCTTTGCCTCCATACAGTGACAGTCCTTGCTATTTTCCATGAACTGCATGTGGATACAGATTTGTACACACTCCTGTTTGGAGAGAGTGTCCTAAACGATGCTGTGGCTATCGTGCTGACATGGTAAGTACGCCCACCTCCGTTTGTTACTTGGTGAGATAATTACAAGATTTAATTCCTGGTATAATTCCCACTGATACAGTTTTGAAGATTTCATTGCAGACATGCAATTCAGGAGTTGTTTTTCGTTTGTTAAACACCAGAATTCCAGTATTGTTAATGGTAACCATGTATCCAGAATGCAATTTTAGTTCATTTTTTTCAACCTAGAAAGCAGTACAGTAAAATATGTAAATTTAATTTAATAGGATTTATTCTCCTATCTAAAGATAACTTGAAGAAATAATGCTGAATGAGCACCTAGAACACAGGGCAACTATAAAATTGCAGATAGGTTCCTTTTAATGTTTTGTGTTCTATTATTTTCCAAGATTAAAACCACAAAGTGGTACACAGTAGTTCAGTTTATCTACTTCTGCCTATTGAATCTGACAGAACTTCAGCTGATAATATTA
This sequence comes from Falco naumanni, assembly GCF_017639655.2. Classification (NCBI taxonomy): domain Eukaryota; kingdom Metazoa; phylum Chordata; class Aves; order Falconiformes; family Falconidae; genus Falco; species Falco naumanni. The sequence goes on along the minus strand of NC_054066.1, from coordinate 13,379,291 downwards.
TCTTAAATTTATATATAGCTTTTTTATTCTCAGGAATCCTCAAACAGATCACAAATGATGGGCCAAAATCACACAAGTATGGTCTGTCCTAAAAACACAGATGCTAAGTACATGATTAACAGGATATCAAGTTAACTCCACTCTGCATGTATTACAGGCTTCCAGGAGCTTTTCTAGAAATACAAATAATCCTTTCAGATAATCTTAAAAGTACTCTGCAAAATGAAATTCAGTTTTCCTGGATGCTTGAAGATGCTTCACAGTAAGCCTCAATTCAGTGCCACTTTTTCTCCTTAAAATACAGTTACTCAAACTAGGTTTTATCCTACCCTTCAGAAAAACAGACTGTTACAGAGTTTACATCATTGAAAAATAAGCTTTATATTTTGTCTGAAAGTCCATGGAGAAACTTATAATAACTAAACTGGGGGGGGGCGGGGGGGGAACCAACAACAACAAAAAACAATTGTTTCATGATACAAAAAAAATAGTATTCCTATTTAATTTGACATTTTCCAATTATCAGTGTAGTTACATTCACCTACACTAAACTCCTTACGTTGTTCTTAGAGCAAGAGTAGTATTTTCAAACGCTGTCAAGTGTCTGAGCACAGCATTTAATGAATAGATACAGCACAGCTGTCACATTCAGTGACTGTGGTTGGAATGTGTCACTTAGGAGAGCATTTAGTACATCAGATAATAAAATGTGCAAAAGGAAAACTAAGGAAAGAATAGAAACCTCAGTAGAGAGAACAGATAGGAAAGCATTAAAGCAGCTGTTAGAATTGGAAAGAAGCATGTAGGTGACAAAAAGTCTGAGATTTTTTTCTCTCTCACTTGTCTTTGTTTAATAAAGGCCTAGACATTTATAGCTCATTAAGACTCTCTTCAGCTGTTAGTGCAAGGTTCCTGTAGACTGTGGAACAGTTAGGCTACAAGCAGCTCAAGGAAACTCAGAATATTTCAAGTGTCTCTAGTTTTCAATCACTGTAATGTCAAAGCATGTGGATCTCTCCAAAGGTACAACTCAACTGCAAAGCAAATCTAGAAAGAAAAATGCTATCAGATAGTACGTGACTCACAAGTGCCTAACTTCTACTCTTCCTAGTATTCAAGGTTATGACCCTCAGCCTGCATACAGATACAGAAATCTATAGAAAAGGTGCCTGATGCAAATGTTGGCTATCTCCTTCACGTGTTCTCTTCACTAGACATGGGACATTGCAACTCTTCTTTGTTATAGAATCTCTTGTCACTGGAAAACTGGTAGTATTTTTCTGTATATGCAGTGTGACTGACACTTTTTTTTTTCTATTATATTTAGTCATATGTAGAGACTGAAGGGAATAGGTGGCATAATCAGTTCTACATTTCATTCATTTCTGGCTTAAATAATCAGCTTCTTCACAAATACATTTCTGCAACCTAACATGACCTTCCTTCCTGTAGCCTTTTAAGTAAAGATATACCTGTTAATAATGTCAGCTTCAGTGCATTAACACCCCACTAAAACAGCCTGAGTTTAAATGAAGAATATTATTTTTCTGTCACTGCAAAAGAACGGCTAGTTTTTTTCTCTGTAACACATACCACTTTTCAGGATGGTGCAAACACAGCATGTTCGTAATTACAGTAATAGAGGACTATTTTAAAAGGTGTGAGAATAATGTTTACCAATCTGGAAAAGCATTAATAAGTCATTTTGTACGCTACGTAATAGTAAACAGAAAACAGAGTAAGGGAATACACAGTGTAACAGCATAACCAAGTTAACATCTGCAGGAGTGACTCACTGGGGGAAAGGGAGGAAGATGAAAGAGGGAAGGCTCTTACGGCTGGCTGTGGCCATTTGGCAAGGTGAAGGTAGCATGGCTGGCTGCCAGCAAGGCTTTGTATTGATAGCTCTCTTTTCCTTCAGCTTCTCCCTCCAACCTCCGTTTTTCCTGTGCTGGTGTTTAGTTTAAGGACAGCAGCAGGACCGGCTACCCCTACATTTTTCATATGGATTTAGTAAGTCACACGAGCTCTGTGTGTTACAGATGCTGTGGCCAGCTGCCCTCAGAAAATACCGGTCAAGCACACAAGTTCTCCAGGCCAAATTAGCAACTCTCCTATAGGCCATCTTGCCATACCAAACACCTGGGTGTTTGTGGTAATTGCAAGATTTCATTTATACTGTGCTATTTTAAGATAATCCTGGCAGAAGGGATCACTGTGAATCACATTGACAGCAGTGGCTGCAGAAAGGCTGACAAGCTGCTGTGCACCTGGGAGAGCTCATCTATACAGGGGCCACTATAAGCAAGGGTATCGGGGGTGTAACAAGGGGTTTCTTCTATATAAGTAACTTGCAGAGTTGCTTACGGCTTCTCATTTTTAGCTTAAAAGCCTCCTTTTAATAAAAAGTCTATGAGAATTCTCATAGAAAAGGAACATTTTGGAAGAAAATGAGGATTTAAATATTCAAAATGAGTAATTTTTGATCCTGTTTTATATCAAGGTATCAAGATATTTAAAAAAAAAACAACAGAGCCCTACAAGACATTTTACATGACTACACACATCACATGACTACACACATCACATCTGCTTTTATCCAGAAAAAACTATATGACTAATTGTGCTACAAATATTTCCTGTATGCTTTGTTTTCCAGGAAATTGACTTGGCACCTGTGTCTTTTTTGGCACACTTTTGGCACTTACTCGGCACGCTTTCAGTGTCTTTTTACAGCTTAACTGTTATCTGTAGAACTATTTTATATATGCTAAATTAAAAAAAATAAAACATAGGTAGGAAAAGTAAGATATTTGATCTTCTGAGTGTGTTTAAATATGCTTATATTCTTCACGATTAGAGATTGTTTCATTATTTAGAATTTAAATTTAGACACCAAGTTATGGCAAACTCTTACGAAAAGATCTTCTCAATCAAATTTTTATTACAATTTTTAAGAAAAAAAATTATTCTCAGTTCTTCAGATACATTGTACTTCATCACCAAGGAGTTTACCTGAGTGTATTCTGTGGCTTTCAGAATGAAAGAATATAATTTAAGATGATGTTTCTTGCATAGCCGTATCATAATATATACTGCATAAAATTATTTCTTTTGCTTTCTTGGGGGTTGGTCTATGATGTAGTGAATGTTTCCATAAAAGATTCCAGATGGTAGCTTTTTTTACTCCCTGTTTGTATCCTCTAACTTCTGGGTTTTCAACTTCAGCATTTTTGCAAAGGTATTAACAACAAAATCTAGCTTACAAATGTTCCAGCACACATAAAGCTGTTCTTGTAGCTATAAATTTAACCTTCTGCCAGCCAGTTCTCTGAACATCATAAAGCAGCAGTTTGTTCAGCTTCAGATACGCACAGGCATTCATGCTATAGGATGCAGCATTGAAGGTGATCTATTTTCATTCACAGATTTTGGACCCAGGAATGTTTATCGTCGCTTAGGTTTATGAGTAGTACTTTACAGACAAGACAATACAATGACCTGTCTGTGTATTTAGGCACTTACCAGATGCGGACCACATTCTAAAGATCAAAACTGAGAAACATCTCAGTAACTTCAGTTGGAGTTATGTGTTAAGAAAACTGTAGAATCTGGCTGAAAATTAATAACTTATGGATAGTCCTGAGCAAAGATGTTTAACCTCTTATTTCACTTTCATTCCTTTTTCATTGTTCTGTCTTCATACAATATATTACTTGTTGAAGAAAACATCCACATATATTTTGAATGCATACACTATAGGTTTGGACTTGGTCTGCCAAGAGGTTTTGCCCATTTGCAGAGAAATTTAATGAACAAAGTGTGGAAGAAGTTGTAGAAAAAAAATTGAATAGCTTGAGATGTAACTGAAAAGTAGCTGAACAGGTCATTAGCATTGAGAGAGTATATTTAGCGGAGCTATTTAATCTTTCTCATGCTGAGTGCAGGATGTAGAAAGCAGTAATGAATATGTGTTCCCTGCTAACAAATTACCTAAGAGAACATTACACAAGAAAGGTTTCCATTGTAGCAAATATATGAAATGTTTGTATTGTCATTATGTGAAAACCATGACTATTTCTCTGCTGGCTCTGTACCATTGCTCAGTGGGCCTGATGAGTTTCATCCCCTTCCTCGAAGAAGCGAGAGCGTGGAAGCCACATGGGCATCAGGAACATCACCATATGGCACTGTCTTTCACAAGCAGTCAAAAAAAGTGAGTGGCAGCCAGGGGACACAGGATATGTGACGCTGTGACATGTGGCAAGGAATGGATTTACTAGCTCTGTTATATGCAATCAAGAACAGTTTGATACATGAATGAAGTGAAAATACTGGAGATAAAAATTGTGGTTGAGGATCACACTGCAGTGAAGGCAGAGAACACAGAAACTAGCTGACGTATGAAATTAAGACCTCCCATGTCAAAATGCTGACTGCCCTGGAAGGCTTAGAAGTGTAGATATTTCTGGACAGAGAGGAAAGTAATACTGCAAGCATAGTTCTCTTGTGAAGTTTGGCTTGCCATTATAAAGTACCTTAAATGGTGTGTAAAGGAAGAGATGATAACCTTTGAGATTCAGAAAAAGGAGAAGAGGAAAGTAAAAAAAAATAAATCTGGACTGTTTTGAAATGGATATCCTGCCTCTTTTGTAAAGTATCTATTGGTTGTATACATTCCACAAAGTTCATTCATGCCTATTAGTAAGAATTAGTCAGGCTGTAAAGCTCCCTTTGCAAAAGTCTAGGACCAGCCCTGAAAGACTAAATTCATAGAGCTAGATAAGAACTGGAGGTAACAGATCCTGTTGTTGTATGACCCCTTGCTGATAAGAACAGTATTTGTTGGTGAGGTGCGTATTTCTGCTGATGCTCACAGATGCAATAATGTGTCAGGAATTCAGTGATCCTATGATGGCCAGATAAGATGTTCTGGAATAAATAGGTAACATTCCTTTTTTTTCCAAAAAAAAATCTGTGCTGGTAGAAGGGTACTGCAACCCCCTTCTACATAATAAGCTTCTATGATTGGTTCAAAGATTCACCAAGCAGTTTACCCTGATAAAGAAATTCAATTTTCCAAAGTTCCTGGAGAATATTTTTTTCTCTAATAATACATATATTTCAAGACACCATATCTGTGCTTGATAAATTAACTGTCCATAAAATCCAGATGCCTTTTTAATAGTTTAAAAGGCTTGAAATGTATGATAAATAGTTTGGATATTGCCCATTTCATCTTGTTTTTGTCTTTCCCTCTTCAGCATAAACAGCTTATCTGCTACAGTAGGATAAAGGAGGAACTCTAATTATTCAATGTGTTTGTGATACCAGGGCATAGTTTTGAGGGGAAAATGGGCAGGGCAAATTGGTAAAGGCGATGGTCAGCTTTGCTATACCCAGTGAAGAAATCTCTTGTAAAAGTAGTTTCACGGCTCCTTTTAAATATTTCCAGGATGGACATGTACCAACACATGTCATACCATAACTCTTCACTGCTCAAAAAAGACTTTCATTCTAGTCTAGTAGTACCTTACACAAGTTAATATCATGCTCCAACCATTCTTACTTGGTAGAAATTCTCCTGGAGGCTTATATGGGGCTTTCTAAAATAACACAGCAAAGGGAACTGAGACAAATTTATTGAAAAACAATATCCATTTCCAGAGGAAATAACTCAGAAGCCAGATTTCAGCTCAGTTTGTGCTGAACAGGCTCTAAGGTTGACATTTCTCAGGCAGTGATCTCTATAACTGTCCTAGGAAGTCAAGAGAATTCCTTCTGTCACACTGGTGATTCTTACTGATAGGTCCAGTCACGATATTACTAATTTTAGTTCTGTTTAGATCTCTTCCAAATATAAGAAGCTCTTTTGATCAAATGGACCTCAAAGAGAAAATTAATAAGAACCTTTAAATCCTTCTGGTTTAAATTATTTGTTCACCTGTATTTTTATTACTTCTGTGGTTTTAATTCTGTTATTATGTCATTGAACTTGAAGGTAGTTTACTCAGGAGGAAAATGTAATCAGAGACTGAAGAAACAGATGTTTGACAAACACCAAATATAGATACAAACATTCAGTCTGTTTCACTTGGTCTTTGGCCTGGTGAAGTAACTGTCCCTTATCCTGCAAATGTTACTTTCCTACTTTTCCCAATTTCTAATTCAGATTCCTAGTGTATTTTATATTAAAAACAGCAGTTCTATAAAGGACATGAAAAGATACTGTAACTATGTTGCTGAATAATGAAGCTGGGAGCTAGGATGTGCACGAAATAATACTGGCTTTGAAAGCTGTGATGGGTGTCTCCTTAATGCATATCTCAGTGGATCTGAGGCTCACTTTATGATTATTTTAAGCTTTCTTCTTTTGTCATGGACTGTCTCTAATTTGGATCCTTTGCCCTTCCGTTTTTGGAGCATTATTCTGTACAGGTTTTATCACACTTTGATCCCTAAGCCCATTGAATAACAAATGTTGCAGAGGAAAGACAGCCGAATGTTCTCACATCAAGTTTTTCCCTTAAACCGCAGCTACAGTCAGAAAGTGGCCTTAAAAGTGAATCATGAACTTCCATATGTACTATCTCAAAACCTTTTGTATCGTGTAATCAATTAGGAAACAAAGATTTCTCTATCAGCCAATACTTTGTTTCAGTTTTCTCCTCATCCGTAGGTAACTGGGAGTTCATTCAGTCTAAGAACATCACAAAGTCTGCCAGCCTGTATCCCACACCTCCTGCTGAGATCTGTTAGGCACTGTTAGCAAATAGCAAAAAATATGATTGCTTCAGTATTGTGTCACCACATATTAAAAAAGAATGTTTATTTCTCTATTTACCTTGTATTTTTAACCATTTTTTAAACCATGTATTGATGCAATTCCTTGTGTCTTTTACCATACTATTTCTGCCACTGGAGTGAAAGAGAAACTCATTTAAGTTCCATTTCTAGCATGTATCTGAGTGCAGACAAGATGTTATTCACATGTTCTAGGCATATTAGTGCATAAGTAATAGTGTAAAAAACCACTTGTATTCATAAGTGGGCCCTTATGCACACGCAGTTAATAGCTTTAGTATACCTACACATAAAACTCTTCAGCCTAGGTACTTTATTTTCAGAAGTGTATAAGCCTCATTCCTTGCCAATTACTGTACAAAGTGTGCACAGGGACACGTTTCTAGCCAAGGAAGAAAGAAAAGAGGGAAACAGAAGCACCTGTGACATCAGACATGACAAAAAGGTAAAAAGGATTAACACATACAACATTTTCCTGCTTAAAGAAAATAGGTGGCATATAGATTTCTAAGAGTGGGAAGAAATGGTGAAAGGAGATGAAACAGAACGTAGGAAATTGAACTGGTGAAAGCAACAAATAGAGATTGTGAAGGTATGGCTAGAAAAAAGAAGAAAGGGTGAGAAAAGACAAGACGTTGAGAAACAAATAAAAGGCATACTGTCTAAATACAGATCATGACAGTGATACATAAACCTGTAGCTACCTAGGACTCTTTAGAGGGGGGAAAAAGCTTTTTTAATCATAGGGATACAGAGGAAAACCTGATTATTTTTCTCTGGTGCAATTTTGCAGTTTTGTGTTGCTTTGTTAGGAATAGCTATGTTTGAAATCCTTAGAGTAGCACATCAAAATGTGCTCCTGAACTGTAATGAAACTGTGAAAAGTATAGGAATTAGGACAGCCAGTTCTAAAGAGTGATGCACTGTGATCAGGTAATGAATCTGAGCTCAGAAAAGGAATGAGATTCTGCCAGAAACACAGGGTTGCCCCCAGACCCTTTCTTTGTAGCTGCCATTACATAAATTAATTTGGCAGAACTGGAGGAACTGAGGCTTCTGTGAGCTCAGTTTGAGCAGTGGCAGGCTTAGATGGGTGATTGCCTTTGCAAAGCCTGACCTAGAACATGCAAATCAAAGTAAGTCCTAAAATAGGCATAGGAAGAGTTTCTCCATGGTACTGACTTGCAAGACTTTGAATCCTTGACAAAAAATTAGGGAATTCAGTGTCTGTGAGCTACAGATCTGGACAAATGACTAACTGAATCTCTGGAGTCAGCCATTGCCTTATTCCAGATAAATACTATCTGTGATTTTATTCTCACAAAGAATCATGAGGAGGGATGACTGTAACACCATGGAGGGAAATAAAATAGAATTACTTGAAAACCTGAAGGAAAGCAAAATGCTGGGTGGAAGCTCAGCCCAAACAGTTAACTTACTGGTTCCCCTTAGCCAAGATGAATTTGGCTACTATTCCCAATATTGTTAGCAAGGATTATGTACCAAGCAGCCATTTAATCAGTCAGAGTAACCTGCAAATTTATAGAGCAAGGAGTTAATTGTGCAACAAGTGAGTGACTGATTTTAAAGGTGGATGAGGAATCCTTTTCATGTATTATTTCTATAATAATGAAATTATGGTTGTCCATCTGCTCTTTCTACCTTTGAGGAAGGGTTTAGTCCCAGCTTATTTTGTTGATGATAATTAAAGTTTCACATCACTGACCATCTGGAACAGGAGATGTGAGCACTGGGAAACTAACCAAACTTGCTATTAGCAGGAACTTTAAAAGAGCTTCTTTCCCAAAACAGAGAAAATCCCACATAAAATGATGGTGTTCTTGCTTAATAAAGCTTTCTTTCTTTTTCCTCCATGAACCTTACTGTAACAGACCAGTGTTGCATTTAAATCAAGGGGGAAAATGCTATGGAATTTCTGTAATGCTTGTTATAGCTGGAATTTCAGTATGAAAATGGAGACTTGGAACAGAATGTTTTCAGAAGGTAATTCTCATCAATAAGGGTTTTTTTTTCACTTTTTAATATTTCATATCCCTTTTTCCAATATCAGCTCCACATTAAAATTCTACTTGGCTTCTAGTTAATACATGCTAAAGGTCTTTCTAGCTATGTTACTGTATTGGGTCTTGACCAAGGGGATATTCCATACCAGATGACATCTGCTCAGTAACAAAAGCCAAGAGAAAGCAGGAGTGAGGGCATTTGTTATTATGACATTTGTCTTCCAGAGCAACCGCTACACGTGCTGAAGCCCCACTTCCCAGGAAGTAGCTGGACATCACCTACTGATGGGAAGTAGAGAATAACAACTTTTGTTTTTCTTAGCTTTCACGCCCAGCTTTTGCTTTATTAAACTGCCTTTATCTTAACCCACAAGTTTTTTTCCCATCTTATTTTCTGTACCCTGCACTGGTCCTGCCAAGGAGGGGAGTGATAGAGCAGTTTGGTGGGCACCTGGTGTCCAGCCATGGTCAGCCCACCACAGTTATCTAATTGGCTCTGTTTTGTTTATGCAATTTATTTGCATAGGCAGCCCTCAGTTACAGTCTGCTAAGCTAGAATAAATTTCAGTGAGTACTGTTATGGAGATTGCCCTCAGGGATGTATGAAAATGTAGCTTAGCTCAAATCATCTGGGAATGTCTGTACTTGTCATACCCAATCAAATCAGACTAGCTGCAGGTATTTCTGTCCACTTATACACAAACAAACTCATAACATTTAAAAATTCGAAATTCAAGCTCAGAATTAAGAATGCTGCTTGCAGTGCTTGCAAATCACATCTAAGAGGCAATTATTTAGCTACATTTTCCATACAAATGACCAAATTGGCATCAAAGCTTCCTCATTTCAAAGATCTTTATTGGAAACTCTTCAGAACTGAAGTACACCCTGGTACGCGTCAGCTTGGGTTTTGAGCTCTTCCAGATGTTTTTTCTTATCCAAATAACCTTCCTCTAGTGAATAAGACAGATTTTCTGAGAGCAAGATAATTACATACAGAATCTAATTCTACTTACAGAGACAACTCCCTTTTAGTTTAAAATGAATGTATTGATGCTAGTTCCCTTGGAGTGTTCCAAAAGAAAACTCATTTCATCCTCTCTGGGTGAGATACCGTACGTAAGAGCCAGTCTGATACTTGCAGTAGATCAACATATTTTTCAAGTCTTCTTGGCAGGGAAGACAGGAGTATGCATCAGAAAGGTGAGGGAGAGATTGCTATTTCATTTCACCAATACCTACCTATCCACCATTCAAATCCTTCCCAGAAATGCAGTAGTGAAGAGTGCAGCTATCTCAAAGAGACAGAGGTTTTGTTACAACAGGATAAACTCCCATCTAAATTATCTTATTCTTTGGAGATCAGGTTGTGATTACAAGAAAGAAGAACCTGTTCACACTGTGGGAGCATGGACTATGTATTTCCAGTGGCTACCCAGGAGCACTAGAAAAGACCAAAATCTCTAGCGATCCCTCTGTGAATCCTCCAGAAGCTATGGGCTATTTATATAGTTTAATTCTAATTTCATTGTTCTGACCTGCTCTAAGTCCTGGATTTTTTTGTGTTTGGTTGTGGTTTTTTTTCTTTAACAGCAATGTCAGGTAAACTGGTTCCCACTGCAAGCCTTGATCTTTTAAGACTCAAATCCTTAATCTACTGAGTCTGGTAGAGTGAACTGACATGACTCTACATGAAATTCTTTTGCATGTACACATGTGTACATACATACTTCTGTGTGGATGGGGAATCATCTATAGAGCACATCAAAATAATGCAAAGGTTATAAAGTACTCAAAAGTTACATAATGCCCCAGGATTTTCATGCCTTATGGAAGAGGAGCTGAGAGGCACCTTCTGTAAACATTTTAATCAAACATAATTTTTAGTTTTATTTTTTCATACCCAGAAATCTCCCTCTCTCCGTAGCCAAGACGTTAGTTCAGTATGCATGTTTCACCTTTTGGATTAGGAACTTTAATTTTCAGAATGTACTTTGGTCACTTGAGCAAAGAGAATAATTGATAACAGTAGCATGCAGCTGCTTTCCTTGAGTGCTGGGCACAGCAGGAGGAGAGACTGCATTTGAGAGCTACTTAAATGGTGAGACTCAGCAATTTTCTATTCTTAGAATAAATTCCAATGACTATAGAGGTCTGCTCTCTCATTGTTTCCACCTGCTTTTGTTTTGGTGTCAATCCTGTTCCTTCTCTCTCCTTTACCTTTTCAATAGACAAGGCTCACCATATCTATCTCGCTCTGCCCATTCCCCTGAACTGCATGACCTACTCCACCACTTCTGCTGCGGTCATCAGTCCTTTGCTCTCCTATCTGAGATGGAAAGAAATTCTTTCTAAAGATAAGCTAGGACTAAACTCTTAACCCAATCTCCTCCATTCCCTAAAGCCAAGATATACCCTGTATTTATTTCTGATACACACACCTCTTTGTTATCCTACTTCTTACATTGTGACAAACAAAGGAGATGATGAGGACAAGAGAGAGAGATGCTGCTGGTCAGTTCTTAAGGCTGGTGAAACAGTAGATGGTAGAGTTTGGGGAGCAGCAATTACAGAAAAATAGTATATTGAAGTTTAGATGGCACACGCTTAATACAAATGAAATCTTAGAAAATTTTTAGGTAATGAATTTTATCAGATCTCAGCTGAGATTTGTCAACTAAACATTTCAGAAACCTTAAAACATTGCTCCATTTTGGCACATTTTCACAAGGGTGAAAGAAGCATGAGTAACAGATGGGTGATTTCCTCTTTCCTCCCCTTAGAAGTGACTTGTCTGAATTTCAAAGCGGTACAGTGAGAAAGCTTTGTAATTATGTGGTTGTAAGGTTTCTGTCCAAGATAAGCACAAATGTATTCTCTCTATATTGTTCTGCAAAATGGCTAGATTTTAAAACAAAGAAAAAGTCTTCATGAAAAGTGCAAATGCAACATGGGAATGTAATCTAAATGGTGTCATTGTGGCAAGTTCACGAACCATGAAAAAACAACAGCCAAATAAAACGAGAGCTTTGCCTGGGATGCTGCAGGTGTGAGCTAGGCTGAAAGACGGGAGAGACTCAGGCAGCAGTTGTGCAAATGGCCCTGAGAGAGGGCAGCGCGGCAAAGCCTGGTCATTTCTGCTGTGTTTAGGGAAATGGGATTTATGAATATTTCCTGTAAAGACCATTGTACCAAAGAAAAAAAGCCAGTCTTGTTATCAGTTTTCTCTTAATATGTTTGGTACTTTGATGTTCCCTAAATAATTGCTACTTATAATAATCTACATATTCTGAGTGTAATATGCATATGTGTAAGTTATGTGGATTCATAATGACATTTCAGTACATTTCTGGGGAGACCTAATGACATTACAATTTGGATTTTGGAAAAGAAGATTTAAATACAATTAAAACTTTCAACCAAATAGCATCCAAACAATACATTGAATAAACTGATATTTGCAATTTTCCCTTAGTAGTTTCTCCACTACAAAATCTCACATAGTAAAATAATTTGTAAACATACAGCATTTTCATTTCCTATCACCATTCATTGCATATTTATACTCACTTAAAAGAAATGAAAGGGTTCTTCCTTTCTACATTGTTCTACTGATCTATAGCAAGCACAGCCAGAAACTATAGTAAGAGAGATGAGAATAATAGAGTGCCTAACAGGCTGCTGTTCTCTGCCTCAGACACACTGGGGAAGGGTTATAGCCAGATGAAAATATTCCTGAAGAAAATATTTCAGCCTCCTGGACCATTTAACAGCATACATCTTTATTACAGTATTTTTATTCCTACAGAGTAATGTTAAAGGTATTTCTAAACTATCATTTTAGGATGCTCACGGCTTTCCTTCTATTTCTACACTTAGCAGGACTTGGCTCATAGCTAGGAGAGTGTCTTCATTGCACATTGTTAGAGGGAGAAGAATGCAAAAGTTTGTGAGGCAAGGCTCCTTCAGTTCAGTAATTATGAGGGTAATGAAGCTGGTCAGAATTATTTTCATTTTATTGGTAGCCGTGTTTAAGCCTCATGGAACTGCCTGTCTAGGGAAAGTATCTATTTTCAAACTAAGCGGTGGAAATTAGTGTGTTATACTAAATGATTATCCATAAATCAGTGGAGTCTTCAAAAACCCAGAAGGAAAAATTGTTTGTTTGGCTGCCTATCATTTCTGTGAGATTTTCCACAGTGCATTGGATCTAGGCCACAGGTAATAGCAGATGCCTTAATTTTAAACAAAAAGAGATCTTACTTCATTCTTTTAATCTTACCATTGAGGAATACTTCACAAGCAGCTGCCAGTTATAGGTCCAAAACCCTTAGCATATGTACTTATGAATAATTCATTCTTATCAAAGCAAACACTCCCATCCAACATATTTGGTATAAGGACTCTTTGATTAAGTGATTTGCAGTGTATTTAGGAAACTGGGGTAGTGGGTGATGGTAGGATTTTATTAACCTGATTATCTTTGATAGTCTAGTTAGCTTTTAGATCATTCTTCAAGAGTGGTATGTGTTTATGTATCACTGCTTAAAGCTGGCTTATCATTTGAAACTCCTATACCAGGGACAGGGAAACAAAGACTGTACCAAGAGTTTTGAGAAAAATTTCCCTGAAGATAGAAGTCAGAAAAATAAGGAATATGTGTGTTCTAGTATTTCTTTTCTTGCTATAATCTTGAAGGATAAGAAGAATTCTTACCATTGTGATTGCCTTAGAGTTTGGGACTGAAATTCTGTCTACATAAACTTCACTGCCTAACTGATGATTCCTCCTCTTTGTTTGATTTTATCACGGGTGAACTTGAATAATCCTCCAGAGTAAAGGGTATTTGCAGGTGTCACAATCACCCCTTACTTAATGCTTGAGCAAAACAATTTCCATAAGGTTCAGCAGCTACATCTCTGTTGTTCTCAGCAGCCGCAAGCTGCTGAAATGAACCATTGAGGCTGTGGATAGCCAGCTACAGTTTGGAATGACTTCAGCCAAAGTAGTCTTTTGCAGTTCCTAGGCAAGGAGAAAAGGTACAAGACGGATGCAAAGCCACCTTTCAACCCATCTGCCACCCTGACCAAGCCCCCACACTCTGTCAGGCTACACAGTCTGTCCTAAAGACCTCTCTTGTTCATGCTTTGGGCAATTGCTTTTCACCCAGCATTTACTAGAGATACAACTCCAAGCTTTTTTTTTTTTTTTTGTACTTTTAAAAGTTCAGAGCTATTCCTCTATCGCCTTATCAGAAATTGTCTCTTTAAATATTTTTTTTATATAAAGTGGTTTAAATGGACTATACCTTCCAACACCATGCATTTTTTCCAGCAGATGACTATTAGTACATGTGTTGTTACTTGTTGAATTACACCTTTGTCGAGCACTGCCCAGTAATTTTGTTTTAATGTTCTGTGTCTAACGTTAAAAGTACAGCAGTGATTTTAAAGAACTTCAGGCTACAGAGTGATAAGGCAACAAGCAACAAAAAAAGATTGCAATTTTAAAATTTGTATCATGGCTTAGATTTTTCTAAACTGTAAAAAAAAAAATAAAATAATAAATTAGTGTATTACCAGAAAGGTAAAGGAGGAGAGCTTCAGACCTACCTTGTTCCTACAGGAATATTACTGCCATTCTCTATGCAAGGCTGACCAGCTTTTCCAGCAAGTGAAGTGCCTTTCCCTAAGGTGAAATTTTGTTCTGTTCATTTGCTATATTTGGATCAGGAACAGAGACCTACAATTCAGAATATCCCTAAATCCCCATCCTCAGCTCCAGTATATCAAGAAGATAAAACATGTAATATGTTTTGTTTCTGACGTTATTACTGCCAACACTAGAGCATAAAATTTACATCTGGATTTATTTTAGACTTTCTCATGATAACAGCTGCATTTCTTGTCTTCACTTGGATACATTTTTAAAAATGAAAATTGCCATGGCAACAGCTGCAACCATTTATTATAAAGCAATAGAAGTGGAACTAATATTTGTGAGAGAAGCTCTGTTTTCAGGATAGTATTTCATTCAGACAATGCCAGACTCATTTTTCCCTAGCCTTTCCGGTTTTTAAAAGGAAAATATAGAAAATATTTTCAATAATGAAATGTAGGTGGGATTGAATAGCTCAAGAGATTAAAAAGATTTTCTTCTTTAGATTACTGGTTCATCTCAAATCCAGATTAACAAGAGGCAAAAATTATCATGTTTGGTGGGCACATGAAAAAAATTATAGGGGTACCAAGATCTGAAAATCTCATTCCCATACTACCTGTGTTCTCAAGTGAAGCACAGACAGCAAACTGAGTACACTGGGTGCACCTTCACTGGGGGGGGGGGGGGGGGGGGGGGGAGGAAGTATGTGACCCATCCTTGAAAAGTGCTAATATCTAATACAAAGGAAAAAATCATAGGCGGTTTGCAATGCTAACACAAAATAGTTTAAAATGAACCATCCTTCCTTTAAGATTTTGCTTCATATCACTTGCAATGTACTGTTACCTGAGATAATAGCGTATTATTTTCCTTAATAAAATGTGGATAAAGAGGGAAGTTTTTCATTGACCTCAGGGTCATGTTGATCCAAGTCAGGATTCAGGTAGTGTCATCCAATGTATGGGCCAGGTATGTTAGAAATCATACGGCCCATTTTGTTTGCATGTGTCCAATATATCTCAGAGCATTTATTTTTTAAATCTCCACAAGAATCTGGGTAGAAAACAAACAAACTGTACTCCAGATGTTGAAAATGTACATAAAATTTAAAAGCATTTTCTCATTTAAAGCCTTTCTGACTATGATAAAATATGTTTTGCAAGTACAGACTGTACAGGGACCACATACCATGTTGTGGACACATACCAAGGATCACATTTCTTCCTATTTATTGCACATTAAAGACTCTTAGGCAGGAGTGAGGGAGAGCACTTAAACAGCAAAAAAAACCTTTATATAGACTTGCAGACTTCTTTCGCTCTAATTTTTATGGGATTTAACGTAGTTTTTCTTCATCAGCTACATTCAGCATCAAGCCCCTCAGTGCACTGCTCTGTTCACAAGTTTCTAAAGATGCTGAAGTTGTGTAAAGGGAGACTGGAGGCTCCTTTCATAATCTCTTACAGGAAACATTCTGGAAGTGAAAAAGCCCTAGGCTGTTGACAGGCCAGAAATTTGGCACAGCACTTTAGTATTGGCAATAGACTATCCATCTACTCCAGCGACTACCTGCATTGTCTAGCAGTGACCTAGCTCTGCCTACGATATAGTATTTTAAACACAAACAGTAGCTTACCGATCTAACAGACAAAGAGTACCCATACTTCATTGACTACTTACTAAACTCTAGGTTTGTTCTGAACAAAGATTATCATTCAGTCAAGCTTCATTAACTTTTGTGTCACGGACAGATTATTTCAGGGAGCTAACATAAGGGAAAAACAGAAGAAAAAACCTAAACTACTTCTGTTGTGCCTGAGAAAAATTTAAGAAAGCATGTGGTTCATGCATTATATTTTTAAGAGATTGAGATCTGGTAGAAATCACAAAGATATAGTTTCCTTTCAGTTGCTCCTGCTCCTTCACTTAGTGGCTTTGAATTCTTTGTAGCATATGACCAGCAGCCTGCTCCCCGTTCTGCCCTGCCTCTCCGACACTCACAGGTAAGCTGTGCAGCCTCTGCTACGCTTAAGGCAAGGCAGTTACATGGAACACTTGAGGCTTGGCAGACCGGGAGTACAAATGTGGTTCTTTCCCGTTTTCCTGACAAAAAGGAGAGAAGCTGTGGAAGAGCAGGTTATTCATTTTCTTCAGGGTGAGGAGGACCAGGCACTTAGAGCTTCCTCACGCTGTCACTGGGATTATCGAGCTGTCTACAGAAAGGCCTCCTGTGAATTTGGGATGCTGTCTGTAAACAGAAACCGGACGCACCACCCTTGAACACATCCGTCTCAGGATCTTCATAAGCAGAGGCCACAGAAGAAAAAAGCTCTTTGAATATTAAATAAGAACCTGCTGTATATGCTCTTTCATCAATCAGCTAAACAACCTGATATCGCCCCTTCACCACTTCATTCAGATTCATTCAAGGGGATTTCAGAGAAGATTATAGCATACTGTCATACTGTTTAACCATCTAACTCTCCAGGAGAAGGTGATGTAAACCCCAGAGGAGGGTGACGTAAGTAGGACTACGCATTTGTGAAGGATGAGGGCTAGCTATTACTACAAAGGAAAGGCTGCTGTTCATTCCTCAGTGTTTCACACTGCAGACAGGTGTAGAGAGTTCTGCTACAGCATTATGAGGATAAATCAAACCCTGTGTGAGGGAAGTACTGCCTGGCATAACAGATACATTATTTTCTGTTCTTTCAGTCTTAAGCTTCTCCTGAGCAAAATCACGGGCTGTGTGATTCTGAGAAAATTATGATTCAATAAAGGTTACGTGCAAACCGTTTCTGCTTAATCTTTACTCATTGGCCATAAAGGGTAAAGGCTTTTTCATGACTAACCAAGCTCCTTGAAATTTTCCTTAAAGTGTTCAGGTCGTATTCTACTTTTTATGTAACACCAGTGTAAATCTGGAACAACCACATTGAATCAGTAGAGTTACTTCAGATACTCATCATCCTAACGATAGTTTGAGGCAGTTTCTCATCTAGAATGCTCAAGCTGAATGACAGTAAATCATAGTCATTTAGCAGTGATCTGCTGCAGCGTTCTAACGTGTATCACTCAATGCAGGCAACCATCAGGCTACACCGTTTTATCAACAGGGAGGTAGAATTCAACTGACATAGATAAACGTCACATTTATTTGCAAGAGTGCAGTCACTGTAAAAGGCATGGGTAGTTGAAAGGCTTCATTATCTCATCCTGGAGTTATACCAATAATTTTAGTATGAAAGTGGGGTTTAATTAAGATTACCCATCCTTCCAGTAATCACCTTCCCTACTTCTTATGAACACATCAGTCAACATCTTGTTAGCGTGCTTTGATGTTTTACTCTTTGCACTCTGTGTGTGTAGAGTAAATTAAGTCCCATAGTATCATGTTTTGCCAGTCTTGTACAAATAAACCTGAGCTGTGGATGGAATTAGACCTCCAAGAGCACAATAAACTATTTTCCCTATGCTCATAGAACACTTGCAATTACACATTAATTCCATTTTTGTCTTTCAAAAGAAATATTTCATTTTCATTGAAAATCCTTATTCCAAGGTCTCATCACCCTGGACTAATGGTAAGAACTGTCACATAAATGGAACGTTGTGTAAATGTTTCTGATAAATATTACTCTACTCTGAATTACTTTGGAGGCTAATGGCTCACAGAAAAAAAATATTGAAGGATAATACAAAGATGAAGAATGCTATAATGAAGAAGAAGAATGTAAAGATGACAGGAGATAAAGATCTATCCATACACAAAACAAATAAGGGCTGCAAACTGTTGTATTATTACAGAAATAGAAATCATTAGATCATTGTATAAGTTCAAATTATTAGGTCTAGAAGTGTGAGAGCTGGGAATGAATGATAGCTCTCAACTCATGTATCAGGAGTAGGGACACAAAAAGATAGTCCAGGGTCACACATACAACATATCTAATCCCCTTAATGACATAATATATGTACATTTAAATTTTAGGTTCTCTTTTTGCTTTTTACCATTTGCTTTTTGTTCAGGAAACAGTTCTAGCTGAGACTTATCTTGGGGATTATTGCATTTCTTGGGTACCTGTAAGATGCCTTCACAAAGTAATGGGGTACTATTATTCACAAGATATGCTCTGCCTGAGTTATATAATTAGCATGATGCAACAGATTGGTTCAAATAACATATATAAATTTATTTATTTTTTCCTCAACATACAGATTGGAGAATTTTTTCCTAGTTCGTTGTTTCTTGCTAACTCAAGAGGATTGATATATCACTGATTTGTAACTTTTACAGTCAAGTTTTCTAGGCAGAGAAACTGCGTATTTTTTACAGTACTGTTCTATTTTGCATAGGCATGAGTGATTCTAGAGACTGCAAGGCAGAGGAGAAATCAAGCTCTTTGCATTAATACAATAATAGTTTACTTATATATATTTAGATAGATAAACAGACAGACAGACAAATATGTTCCTTGGTGGTTGATTCTTTATTTCTACATTCTTTGCACTATGTACCTCCTCACAGCTGATGAAGCCACTTAATGGTCCCTAACTGGGAGGACAGACTTCAAGCTGTTCTATGTACACATGCCATTTCTCTTTATGCAACATTTGAAATGAATGGAAATTAAAAGCTGAGTTGGATTACAGTTCTGATATCCGAATGAGAAAGTATCATAGTTGCAAGCACAGAAATCTGTAAATTATGCGCCTTTTGATATGATCAGCTCATAAGGACAGTCAGACACTGGTAATAGCATAATGCAGACTGCAGCACGTGCTGTCACAGACCCACTATCAGCCATCTGTTTTCTGCTGATGTGCTTCATTCCTCTCAAAGATATAGGACAGGTTTTTTGGAAAAAGAGTTGTCACTGGAAAATGACTGTGATATTTTCAAATAGATTTATGGAAATTAGACATCTAAAAGCAATAGCAGTCATTTAAGAACGAAACATTCCTGTACCAAGCCTCAGATAAATGTGAGCATATTTTACTATTAAAGCCTTAGTTTTCTTTTACAAAGAATTTTAAAGTCTGGGTTGCTGTTCATCAGAATTTCTTTCTGTCAAAGATAAAAATAGGGTAGTATTTGCCTAGAATGAGGTAATGAAAAGTTAAGATACTTGTACAGATACATAAGGACAGCACATACCATTTCTTAGATGCACAGGGGCAGAGAAGCTCCACACCAGATCAGATATGACTTCAGAGTCTGAACTGTTCAGCCTGCAGGCCTGTTGGGTCATTACTCACTGTCAAAACTATCATCTCACATCTCCTTTCTATGTGTCTGTAGTGACTACAGGCCCATAGTGATGGAGTTCTGACCGGGATCAGAGGGAGAGGTGCTCCCAGCACCTCCTGTCAGGAGGGGCTTGCAGAGGCTTTTTTCTGGGCTTGAGCATATTGCGTTCAACCCCGTTAAGATGGGTGAGCTACCAGGCCCTTTAAAGGTGAAAGTGGTGCAATTTTCAGGGCAAGAATGGGATCACCATGACAAAGAGATGATTTCCAAGGCTCCCTAAGGAAGTAGAGCAGGCATCCTAAGGGTAATGGCTAGGGAGGCAGAGAAGAAGGAGGGAAAATGACAGATTTTTTGCAGTCCCTGATGTTTGAGGGTAGATGAGAACTAAAATCTGCATTAGGGAAAGTCTACCTGGAACAACACAAAGTACTCATGATTTTCTCTGACTGTACTGCAGGCGGCCGCTGTCTGTCAGCTCAGGCCTGAACACAGAAGAAAGCTGAAAATGTCACCATTGTAGAAAATATTTATCATTAGCTGCCAAAAATTACTCCTGAGAAGCTAAACTGATTTCTGAGTGCCCAAGTTAAGGGGCACAGTCACTCAAACTCTGCAGCTGCTTTGTAACACCACTGACAAACGTAGCAAGCGATTGAGTTATGTCAGGTCTGCGAATGCTTTGTGACACCTGAAAAGGAGCCTGAGTCTATCAGTAGAAATAGCCTATGATACTTTATGTTAATTGGAAAATCTAGCAGAGAGCCTCATTTTTATTTTCATGCAAATACTGCTTTTCCTCATAAATGGGAAAACTTACATTTTCCTTAAAGTCTGCAACACTTTCACCTTTTCAGCATGGCTGGTGCTTTGACATCTGCCATCAGCTAGCTACTTTGGAACTGGTAACAAATCCGGTTTGAGAAAGGTTTCCATAAACAGTAAAAACCTTACTTACGACAACAGTAAGTGTTAGTTTGGTTTAAAGTAATCAAAATAAAATGTCCTACAATAGTTTACAAAGTCTGGAAATGCCTAGAAAGAAACAAAGACAGAAAGGAGAGAAATAAACATTCTCTGACACACAGAAAAAGGAACAGAGTGTAATCCCCGCTAGAAGATAGTTTCTAAAATAACTGCTAGACCTTTTATCTAGAATTAAAACCAATAGCACTACTAGCAGTGTGCTGAAACTGGTTTGTGAGTGGAATAAAAACCATGATGTAATGTATTGCCAAAGAGAATAAGGTTTTGGACACCCAGAAAAACAAGGGTTCAGATGCTAGCCACTTGAAGAGTCCGTCAGCCACCAATAACTTTTTTTATTTCTGAAGTTCTTATACACATATAAATGGAAAGCTTAATATGCATATTTCTGTGAAATCCATGTTTCTGGAGCCTTAATTCTCTAAACATTTGTAAATGTTGTCAGGAACAAATTCCAGGGAGACAGATTTCTTTATACAGAAGGATGTACAGAAGACTTGTCTATGTTCTTTTAATGCACCTTCTGTGCAGTTGTGTTACTTACTGATCCCTGTTGCAAACACACCTGAAAAAATACAGTAAGTTTCTTTGTTGTGGGAAATGTTCATCTAGAGGACCTCTATATATTTGCCTCAAACTGTTGTTACAGTTGGCTGCTTTTACTGGCCCTAAAGCTTTCCTGCAGCAGTGCGTCCTTCCTTTGCTCTCCCTTAACTGACTGCAAAACTTCTCTACCTCGTATGTGCTTTTCTTGGCTTAGCATGCTCACATCCCAATCTTATCTCATTTGTTTTCATTTTTATAGTTCATCTACTTACTCCTACTGTGTGAGGAGCTATTTTATGAGGAAGCTTGGAAGGCTTTACCAACCTAAAACTTGCCAAGAGAAGGTGTAGGTGGTGCTATGCACGCGCTTTCATGTCTAGCTTCTAGTTCAAACGCTTACAGTGGGGGAAAATTAGTGTCCTGGCTTTTCAGCATTCTTCCAACACTTTTAGGAAAACTATATAGTTAAAAAGTTGTGAAATTGTTCAGTTCAATTCACTTCTCTGAAAGCTCCAAGTTTTCTAACACAGTAGACTGACCTACCTTTTCCTATATAACGTCAGGAAAAAATAACCTTCTTTTCCTTTTAAACATTTTTTTCTGTGGCCTGTTTTACTTTTCTTAATTAGCAGCTGATGACATCACCATGTAGTTCTATAATTATTTATCACCTGAGGGAGATCCCACTTCATTCAATGAAGGTATTTTAAGGAATATCTGACCTTCCAGTATTTTCAGGGTTGTTTTTTTTTTTTTTCTTTAGATTGTCCCTGATGCTCTTCTGTGTAGTACTATTGTGGCCCGTGATAGTACAGCAAATAGGGAGGCTGCCACTGGGCAAAAGGAAGCCCTTTGACTTAGCAAGTGGAAATAAATCTTCCTCTCCAAACGTAATAAAGTGTTTGTTTCCATGCGGTCAAATAGAAGGAGGAAGAAAGGAATTAAACAGTTTGTTTCCTGATTCTTTCTAATAATTGATTCCACATTGTTCTATTAGAAATTTTCTGCTGTTTGCACACATTTTCCTTCTGCATATTGCCTTTTTCTAAAATTCTTCCATTACATGTGTTGCATCACTTTGGCTTGTACCAAAACCAAGAATCTTTGTGCTGTTCTGCTAGTTACAGCTGATTAACATCTCTTTATTTGATGCTGCCACACTAGCCCTAGGCACGTTAGGCCTTGACAGGAACGAAAGGAGGGATACAAGATTTAACCTCACCTACAGGTTTTCCTGAAAACACTTCCATTACTTAATGAAAAATCTTTGCTCTAATCCTAAATGCTTTCAATTTTTTTTATTAAATGGAAAATACATTGTGCTATATTCACAGGCTGGGAAAATTTACAGGAAGAAAAAGATCTTAGGAATCAATGAGATTTTCCTTGAGAATAACTGAAGATGTAAAAAGTAATCAGTCAAGACGGAACTGGAAATGTGACTGTATGCTTTCCATTGCAATAGGAGTTCTGCTTGTCATGGAAACCTTTAGTATTATATCCCTATATAAGCCCATAGAAAGAAACATTCTTCATCATGCTGAGCTTTCATCCCAAAATAATCTTAACAGATGAGGGGAGGGAAGAAGCGGAATGACGAGTGTGGTAAAACTGCAACAAACTGTAAATCCTCCTTTCTGTTTCAAGCAAAAGCTACAATCCTAACTTGCAATTTATTGTATAAATAAATATTGCCTATATTTCCATTCTGAAAGCTGTAAAAGCACTTGACCCTGTTGTTTTTTAGTTTGTCAAAGAGACACAGAAGGACTGGAAAGAAAAAAGGATCTGTTAAATAATTTTCTAATATAGAAACCACTGGCTAATCCTTATAATAACCACCAAGGAAGCTGAGTATTATTCTTAACTCGAACCCGAAGGAGAGGCAGAGGTTACCAAACTTGGATACAGATGGATAGTAGGGACTGGGGCAGGTGTTTGCAAGGTATGTCTATCAAGCATCCAGTGAGGACCCAACAAAAATCTTTTATGCCTATCCTTCCACTCTATCTTATTATGGGTGGCAGATAAAGCATATCTTTGCCTTAGTTCTGTTCATTTATCTATCTCTGAAAACAGTTTTCTACTGCATTTATTATCAGGATTTGCGTAATCCACCTCTGATACAAATTTATGGAAACAAACCCATCTTTTTCTTATACTACTTCAATAATTACAAAGCCTCTAATATTTGAAAACTAAATACAGATTCAGATTTACTATCAAACTCTCACACACTGCTTGATAATGAACTGCTATCGACCCCTTTTGTATCAGGCACAGGAAGCAAATAGCAGAAACGGCAAGTTATACCAGCATGTTTCCTGAATTACTCTCTGAGGAAAAGGAAGAGTAGAGACACTGTACATTTAACTATGGTTGTCTCCAGTGTTAAAGTTTGCAATTTGTTTTTAGGTCAAATAATTAGCTTTGCAGGAAGTACTGGAATAAACAAGAAGAAATTCTGTTCTGCTGAAATACAGCTTATATAGAAAAATCATCGGGTAAATTAGTATGTATTTTAAATGCTTGAAAGAGGTGAAAGTGTTAAAGAAGATACATATTCAAAGACAAGAAATAATAGCTCTAGTACAGAAT
The DNA here is from genome assembly GCF_017639655.2 of Falco naumanni. NCBI lineage: Eukaryota > Metazoa > Chordata > Aves > Falconiformes > Falconidae > Falco > Falco naumanni. The sequence goes on along the minus strand of NC_054066.1, from coordinate 13,355,423 downwards.
AATGCAAAATTAAAAATAGAACTTAATACACTTTGAGCTGCAGGGAAACCTGAGTTCTGGAAAGATTTAGACCAGAAACCACAGTTAGTATAATGAGCATATGTTGGTGCTTTTAAAAAATCATGGGGTTTGGGGGGCATACTGAGTAGAAAGATTTCCCAGTGAGAATGAGTCACTCCATATTTGTTCCTCAAATAACCACATTAAGAACAGGATGCTTTCTTCTAGTTTTCCTCACACCTGAAAGCTGTTGATAAATTGAAGGATAAATTGGAACCCTAACTGGTCTTAACAAAGTCAAATTTTCTTACCTTAAGGTTAACATATTTAATAAAAAGTCAGTTAAAGGCTATATCTTACATTTGACTACTAAACTCTTACTCCATGTCAAGATTTTTTTTGTTTACTTTTTATTACTAAGCATCCCTCCTGTGGGCAGAGCCCATCAATATAATAGAAAAATCTTCCTTGGTTTTAGAACGTAGTCAGGCTGACCTCTCTGAATTCACCACTCAATGCCTGCAACAGCAGCACCAGTGGCACAAAAGATCATTTCCTGATTTATAGTTCACTGAGCAATACAGAACAACAGCTGCAACCTCTCTATACTTATTTGGGACAAAATCAGAGAACCAAGTGGCTGCTTTGCTGTCAAGACACACTTAAAAGTTTTAGATCTAACAGTTCCAGTTATACTACTAAATAGATTCAGCTTTAAATACCTAACTGAACTGAAGCCCTCCCTAAGTATGCAAAATACACTTAGTAAATTAGACTATAAACATACAGTATCACAGCTGATAGGATTTCCTTTGGTAGAACTACTCCATCAGTTTAGATAATGTATCTATGGCTTAATATAGTTCTTTATTTCATATGTGGTCTAAAACAATACATTTTGAGTAGACCAGAAATGAAAAACATTTCAAGAATCATCTGAAGGCAAGAGAAGCAAAGAATTATAACTGAACCCCGGATCTAAGAGAGTCACAGTTGAAAGAGGACTGAAAAGTTAGATAGCAACATGTTCTTGATTAGCATTTCCTCAAGAAAAAAAAAAAAAAAAGTGTACTTGCTTATATTAATAGCATTTTCCGCTACAAATCATCTCACTGGTTTTGTAGTGGCGCTAATCAGCATAACTGGGGATATCAGACTTTGCTGCTTAGTGATTTCTGTTGCAGTGGGTAAGTATTCACCACTCGCATTTACTGGTGCTCCACCATATGCCTTTAGAGTCCTTGTACCTTTTTTACAGATGTAAAGCATGAGATCTCTTTTACGTGACTTCATTTTATTTGGAGATTCCTAAATGAATGCAACTGTTTAGAAAACCCTCCATACAGAGCTTCATCTCTAAGCCTCATCTCCAGATGGAAGACATCAGACTGCAGGGATCACATTCTTAATCTACAAGAACTTAAAATATTCAAAATACTTTACACATTCTAAATTTTTAATACTTAAAATACCAATCATTTTCCAGCAATCAAAGCTGTTTTCTGGGACCCAATGCCAAGCTCAGTACATTTTCTTAACAATGAACATAACTGACCTACAGTACTGAAAGCAACAGAACCACAAAGATCTAAGATGTTACTGAATTCCTTTGGGATGCTTTGAGCTGTTTTGTACCTATTAAATTTTAGGTTTCAACAAGAAAAAAGGCATGTATGCTTGGTGTCAGTAGCATTCTGAGCAATAACTGATTAGTGGCAAATAACAACCCTGAAACTCTCAATAGTGCTCTAGTGCACAGCCTTCCCTTTGGCAGCATCATTTCCCACCCAAACATACTCTTGACGGCTGTACTCAGGGTTTGGATACAGATGACCTTTGACAACTGCAGCAGTTTCTTTCTGTGGAACAACATTTGTTCTGTCCACAAGATTTCCTATTTGTTGAGCTCTTGATACGGTTTCAGCTCTATTATGAAGAGTTACACCAAGAAGGGAACTACTAGGTGCTTTATGACAAGATTGCTGCTGCAGATTTGGTACCTGCTGTGATTTGTGTCACCCATTTGAGCCTCAGCCATAAAACTGCACTTTTTATCAAGAATATTTGTGAATTTATAACTGCTCTGAAGACATACAGCCAATAAATAATTCAAAGTTATCTATCTTCCCTGCAGTTTTCTTATACACCTACCACCTTTTAATGTTTAGTTGGCCTGGAAACAATATTCTTTATGGCACTTCTAGTATAAAAATGTTTACTGACTGGCAGCAGACTATTGATTTCCAGTGTGACACCTTGAAAATAAATCATTCCACTCCAGTCTCCATCTGCTTTGCTCTCCCATCTACTGTCAGCCCTGATAAGGCTTGTTTTGCATTTTGAGTCCCTATAAATGTCTGTTTTCAATTATTGATTTCAAAATTGTAACAATGTAATTGAATTCATTATTCCTTTCTCTTTTCCTCTCCCCCATCCCTTTGTTTTCTTTTCAGCTCTATATCCATTTACAGTCCTAAGGAGAATCCTAATGCATTTGACACTGCTGCTTTCTTCCAGTCAGTGGGAAATTTCCTGGGGATCTTTGCTGGATCATTTGCCATGGGATCCTCTTATGCTGTTGTGACAGCTTTAATATCCTTTATGGTTTGTTTTCAGAGAGAAAATCTATATATATTAGTGATATCTGAGACTGACCATTTTTAGTTTGTGCCTGAACCTTTTCACTGTTAATTCAAAATTTTGCAGAGTCAAATCCTAAACTGACAGGAAATTTCACTTATCAGAATCCACAAAGAACTTAATACACAAATTTCTTTTTAACACTAGGCAAGACTGTGGGTTTTACTTTACTATTTTTAAATAATTATATTTTTAGAAAAGCATTATGAAGTATTTTGAGTTAAAACATGAATTTATGAACTACAACTTATTTGTGAACTACAGACTAGCAGCAATTATACAAAAGTACAAGGCAAACACTAGACTATAAATCAAGTCAGTTTGCCTAAACTAGAAATAAAAGGTGTATCTGTTGCTCTGCATTTTTCTTGTGTTTTACAGTTCTTCATGGAAAATACTAGAAAGAGCAGCAGTTTTCATCTTTCTGGCACTGATGCATATGTAAACAAATGCCAGGTTTTTTACAAAACTGGACAAAATAACTTTTCCCTTTTTTCTGGGAGAAGAATACCAAACACAACCAATTAGGCATTAGTTCAAAACCAGAAGAGTTCTTGAAATAGCAGACTTGTAGAATTTACTCATTTAAACCCTATGCTGGTTTTTCCTCTTTGTTTGAGATTGTTAAAAGCTGTGCAGTTTTTCCTGAATTCAGGTTGTATAGATGCGGACGATGAGAGAATTTTCTTTCATCCTTTATCAGGTTGGAAGCAGTTTTAGCTTAAAAAACAGTTGGGGCTTTATTTTTCCTTAGTAATCTTGTAGCACTTGACAAAATTTACAAAGATCTGCGAGTTTCCTATGTTGGAGACAGGTCTGTTTTTCCTACTGTCCTGGAGTGCCTTCTTATCAGCAGAAGCCGCTGGTCTTACAGGTAAGTGTTCCATTTTATTGAATAAAAGCAGTTTTATCATGTGTCTCTAGTATAGGAAAATGGCATGTTTGTTTGGGGCATGACATCATATATAAAGGCTCTAAAAGCAGGTGCCTATATTGAAGATGGTTTCCTCTTTAAGAGCAAATCTGTAAAGACATTGAATAGTTCTTTGAAAGACTTACTAGATCAGGCTAAAGTCCTCAGTCTTTTTTCCTTACCTTCCCTACATTGACCCATCCCTATAAGTCTCACTATTTTCTGCCCAGCTATAGGACCAAAGATGACGGTAAGTATAAGGAAGCAAGCATACATTGCCATGTGACTGTCAGAGACTGCGTGCCCTGCATGTCCTGGGCCCTCCTCCTTTTTCCCAGCTATCAATGACTAAACAGAGGACAGGGTCATCCTCAATATTGCTAGTGGGTTGCAGCCACCTCTGGATTTTTAAACAAAATTGTTCAGTGCACCTATATAAACACCTTTGGCAACCAGATACCAGCTGGAATAGAAGTTTGGTTTGTGTCTTAACAGCCTTGTGCTGGTTCTGGCTTGGATAGAGTTAATTTTCTTCACAGTAGCTAGTATGGGGCTATGTTTTGGATCCATGCTGAAAACAGGGTTGATGAAGATGTTTTAGCTACTGCTGAGCAGTGGTCACACAGAGCCAAGGGCTTTTCTGCTCCGCACCCCACCCACCCCATGAGCAAGCAGGATGGGGGTGCCCAAGGAGTTGGGAGGGGACACAGCTGGGACAGCTGACCACAGGGATATTCCAGACCACACAACGTCATGCGTAGCATATGAACTGAGGGAAGATGATGGAAACGGGAGGGAATTTCAGAGTGAAGCATTTGTCTTCCCAAGTAACCGTTACGTGTGATGGAGCCCTGCTTCCCTGGTGATGGCTGAACACCTGCCTGCCCATGGGAAGTGGTGAGTGAATTTCTTGGTTTGCTTTGATTGGGTGTGAGGCTTTTCCTTTAGCTATTGAACTTTTATCTCAGCCCACAAGTTTTCTCACTTTTACTCTCCCAATTCTCTTCCCCATCACACTGCGATGGGAGCAAGCAAACAGCTGTGTGGGGCTTAATTGCCAGCTGGGGTTAAGCCACAACAGGTTCTTGAAAATGTGTCATGATTACTACATAAAAATGGAAGAAAAGAAGGATGACTGTTAATCACTTGCCTCCTACTGGAGATGCTGGTTTCCTAATCCAGTGACTTCCAAGGCAAGACTGTTTCCTTGCTGAGAACAAGGATGCTGTTTCAACAGATGCACAATTGATAACTTACACATTATACTCAAAGAGATGATTCGCAAGGGAAACATTAATACCTTTCAGAGCCTCAGGTGCTGCACCAAAGGTAATTTCCATTTCTTTGGCATAGAAACAGACCGTATATGTCCAGACAAAATATAATTGGCATATGTCTTTTTTTGCATACTCAAAATGTGATGAGAGACAGCATAGTCACTCCTGGTAGTCACTCTGAAGAGTGTTTCATTTCTCTTTTCTTTTGCAATATATAAAATATCTGAATAAAAGACTCAAATATTGAACACCACAGATGGCTTTTACAGTAGTCTTGATAAAGAATTTTAAATAGACAGAGAGAGAGCCAGACAAAGATAATGGAACCAAAATAAACTTCCAATTTAAAGGAGAAAAATAGAAAATTGTTGGGAAATTTAGCTATTTCCTATAATAAATGAATGGATATAGTCACATAAAAGACAATTGCTCTGCCAACACACAAATTCCAAGGAAAACATATCAAGCCCTTTTAGGTCCATCACTAGCATTTTTTTCTTGAGTGCGTTCTGAGTTTTAGGTGGAAATTGCTTAATCACACTCTTGTGAGGAGGAAAAGTTTAATCTTGGAAGTTTTATCAGTTGATTCTTTGTCATTTAGTTTCTGTAAAAGGCTTTTTTCAGAAGCTGTTAGAGCGGAAAAAATTCATGGAGCCTTCCTTGTACCTTCAGAAATTCGAAGCTGGATTTTGTAAACGCATTGACTTTATTAGAGTACTGTGCTAACATTACACTTCAGAGTGGATATTTTTGTTGTCTGGTTTAACCAGTTTTGATGTTGCTTTCATCTTCCCTCAGGCTCTGAAATAGCTCTAAGTCCCCTCCTTTCGAAATATTAATTTGCACTTTCAGTTCAGCAGAATTACTGTATTGGTTAAGAGATTTTCAACTGACTTAGATTCTTTTGAGGTGTAGATTTCAGAGATGGCTTCGATTTCTCATACCTATGCTAAGGAAATCTATGTAAAATGCAGTTATTCTGTGCAGTCTCCCACAGAGGTATGTTATGTATAAAGCACCTGTTGCAGAAGGCACGAGGAGCCCAGGGAAAATCCAGTCATCCTTCAGAACACACTCAGATCTTAATCCATACTCTATCATTTACAGTCTTTTCCAGTTTACTTGATTCACCATTTTTCTGTCTTAATGAATACATCATCTCGTTTTACACTGAAGTGTTTCTACCCTCCAAAGTAATCACTAAAATTAAGAGAGCATCATAACCATGCAGTGGCACTGCTGGACCACTCCATTCAATGAACTAAATTCCTAGTTTAAAGTCTTTGACTTCAGTACACTTGCTTCAAAAATTAATTTGATTCATTGTACATTTATGCCTATGTCCACTTTCCTTTTCCTTGGATACTGTGTTTCCTATGTTCATTCCTTCTAAATGAACCTGAAAGGATTAACACTAGACATCAATATGTCCCTGTAGCTATTAAGTAACGTAATTGCAAAATAATTTTATTTTTATAATGCTTTCCACATTATTTCTTTAATCACTATGAGCCTTTTGAAGTCTAATATTGAAGTATATCATAATTTACAAATAATGGGCTATACTGTTTTTGTGTAGGTATAGTAGGTGGTAGAGCTCACTTGTTTAGCTTGCAGATTTTTAAAATAAAATGTAAATGAAGACCAGTACAGGACAACATTTTATTCCTCTACCTCAAGATATCCCATGATACATAACATAATATATGGACCTGACCCTGGTTGAAATATGGATGTAATCAAAATAAAAATCTGGGATGACTACAGAATTATTGTTATACTGATAACTGTAAATCATAAATTAATGTTATAGTTATTAATCTTATAGCTATATCATCAAGCTGTGACATATGCATGATAAATTGATTCTTATACATAGAATCTAATTTGTGCACTTTTTGATTTGCCTTAAAGTATATCATTCCTGACCGCTGAGCAAAGCTGTAATAACAGAGTACTAAAAGGTCAGTGTTGATATAGTTGCTTTCATTTGCAAACTTCATTGCAGAGTATTTACTGGTAAGCTATGAAAAAAAAATGTAAATAATTTAAATTAAACAGTCATCAAAATAAATGAGGAAAATACATCTTGCATTTATTAATTGCTTGTTCTCTTGCTTTATAGTTAATGAAATCTACTAATTTTTAAATGATCACTCAGTCATTAGCCTGTGAGATTCCATTATGTACATGGGCATTTAATGTTCACCTCTGTTAGACCTTCTCTATCTACAGCTGTTCAAACGAAGCAGATACTCAAGTAAAAAGAGATAAATACACCTGCAAAAATGCACTTAAATATATGTATGTGAATTTATTTGCATGTATGTATTCAACTAATGCAGACTTAATATGGAATTTACCAGTGTAAAAGCATCAAAATTATGGCAAACCACCTTTGTTTTTTACATGCCAAAGACCTGTGCTATGAAGCTAAGAAAGACAATAGATCTTGAAGGAAAAAATGTTGGAGACCATCTTTGTTCCTTTACTGTTTTTTCAGACCTCAGCCCAAAATTACTGTTTTCTGATCATTATAAAGGAAAAAGCTTGTAATAACAAATTACTGCTGCTTCCTTACCTTCAGCAATTCTTGTCTGAACATTTTGTGATATGTCTGACACCTCCCTGTTTATTCATGGGCTCACAGGATGACCCACAGGACAGCACGGTCTACCTAGTGAGAAAGCTTTTCCTCCCAAAATAAGTAATTTATTATGACTGATGTACCCAGGACAAGTCCAAAGACCCAGTCTCTCACTGGAGTAGTTTTGTGCTACCTTTATTTAGGTAGCATATTATTTAGGACATAGCAAGAACAAATGACAACAACTTCCTTTTCCTTTAGTGCTGCTGACAACGTGCATTTATTCTCATGGCTGTTCACTGTTCCTATCTGTTTGCTGTAATTAGTCTTGGATCCATCATCTACCTCATTGCTTTTTAAAAATGTTGTGACCAGTTCTTCTGGTATCACTCTCAGAAGGAATCTACCAAAACATTTCTGCCTGTAGTTCTGAGCACTGTGAACACAATGCAGGTCGGTACCTGATTGGCTTTAGTTCACTGAGCTGACGCTATTCTATAAAATGAAGTTATTCTGGGCTTTAAATACTAAACTTTGTGGTTTTCTTTCCTTTTTCATAAGTAATGTACCACGCTGTGTCATACAGAGAAGTAGGCAGACTCCTCCCAGTAATGAGGGAGAAGGGATACTTTGGCTTCTAGGTCAAAAGGAGAGAGACCTCAACTCCCTTAAGCTCTAGTTCTGCCACTCCTGGGAGGAAAGGATGCAATTTGGGTCTACTTAGGGAGGCAGGCTCTTCATGGATAAGGTGGCATTTGCACTGCTGTGCAGAGACAGATGACAATTGGGCTAGTTTGCTACAAATTACTAATCCATTACTTGTCTGTAGGATTTAGAGATGGCTCTGCATGATCTAAGTGGTATTCTAAGATGAGGAATGTCAGGTGGGTTCTGTACTTTAAGAGGAAGCTCTAGACATACTTTGGTGACATATAAGCTAGATCAAACACTCCATGCAGTTTCAGTTATCCCATTCACCCTTTCATCAACATCACATGACCAGACCAAGCACACACTTGAGTCAGTGCTTGGGCTGGCTAGTTTAGGTCCTGTTGTAGGTACAACCTTTTAAGACAGTAAGGGAAAAAGAGAAAGGTGACTGTTTTTTAGAGGAAAGTACATGTTCTAGCATGGCATCAGGCTGAGACCAACAATCAGTTGCATAAAATTAGGATAGTAGAGTCTTATTGCTAGTGAACAGATTCAAGGTAAACAGCTTAAGCACTCTTTAGCATGCCTAGAATAAAGCCTGTTATGTGTCACCATAGGAGTTCAAATCTAAATTAGATTCAGCAATTCATTTGGCTTACAAAAGTACAACACTGAAGCTCAGGTCTCACTTGAAGTAGCCAGGTGCAATATCAATGATCAGTCCTCAAACAAGGACCTGAAATATTCCCTCAGCTCTGTCTTTTGTTGTTTTCTGTCACTTCAACATAAAATCAACCTCAGACAACCCCAGAGATGAAAGCTCCATGAACAAAGCACCAGCTGTGGTTCTGCATTGGTATAGGTCTAGTGAAAAAAGCCTTAAATCTTTGCTTTAGTATCAAGAAAATGGTTAGTCACACTTCATCCCCTCAGTGAAAGCAGACTGAGTAGGGAATTTGTTGTTTCTGGTTTTATAGCCTTATTACTGCAACAATCCAATGCAGAAGACAGTGCCTCATTTCCCCCCACTCACATATTCAGTCCACACTGGGATGTGCCTAGTAGGTGCTGTGGAGATATTCTGACATAAACAGGGCTCCAAAGTAAACATTATCTTAGTTAAATAATTTCTCTATTACCCAGTCCTCATTGTTCTCTTTTCTATACATTTCCCTGCCTTTGATGAAAGACCAGTTCCCATTGCTTGTTTTCCTGTGGGATTTGCAGTATGTTGTGCACCTTTAGAGAGGCATCCCTGAAGCTCTGGAATGCTCAAAGTTGGGATGAAACCCAGTCAGTTTACTTATAGATCTTTTCAAATGAAGCTATACGTTTTATCTACTTCTTTGTTTCCCCAGGAGGTAGAGGTTTGGGGTTTTTTATCAGTAAAAGACCTGACAGCTAGAGATACAATGTCAGTTTCATTGTCTCAGATTTGCAAATTCTGAAGTTTAAATTGGGGCCAGTCACTTCCAGGTTTGCATTAAGAGCACACTGTACATGCTGCCCTTCTCTGACAAAACACAGAATTTTTTCGAGTTTTCTTTTAGCACCAGATATTTAAAAGCAAGGGTACAATTCCTTTGGCCTATTTGTGAAATTATGTAACAAAGGATTTTTCTCTTTCAGTGACAGTATAGGAATCATTCTTAGATTAACACTTATAAATTAATGCTCACACTATCACGTTAATGTTCACACCGTCAGCAAAATACTTTAAAGTCATGTTACTCCTTTATCCTATATTATTTTTTGATATTACTAGCTTTTGTCCTAAGAAAAATTTCAACTACAAGCGTTCAGCAAAACTAATGTAAGAATAAGTTATCTAATTTTATTAACAGCTAATAAGTTATTACTGTTTCTCTGTTATATAAGAAGAAAAAAATCTAATAAAACCTCTTCAAAGAGGTTGAGCTGTAGCTCAAAGTTTACTGGTAACTATAAATATTTTACTTAGGTTTCTCATTTTTTATATTATGTGAAAAACCTCAGTAACTTTGTTAAGAAACACAAGCAGCTGTATTGCACTTAAAAACCAATCACACATTTCAACTCAAAACTTTCCCTGTTTACTTCAGGTTAGCATCTTTTTCAGCAACTGCAGTACTAAGTATCTTGTAATTGTTAAATTTTCCACTTACAAATGAAACAATGTAATGGCACAAAACAAGTGAGCTGAAGTCTCCAACATCTGGAAATTCAAGCTCTGAGCGCTAAGGATGGGTAAAATGCCCATCTGACTTTATCTGCCTGCCCTGTACCTAATAAATACTTTCTGTTTACAATTCCAGTATTATCACATTTGGTCTTACCTGCTTCTCTGTGAAAGAGAGCCTGCAAAACTTTAACAACCTAATTCATGTACCGTACACAGTTCATACAGTATTTGCTACTCTGCTAACTTCAAAATCCAGCTTTAATAGTCTTACAAAGAAATCCAGATTTCTTTTTCCTTCTAACTAAAAAATTCTGTTTGCCTCTTTAGGTACCTTTCTTTCCTTTGTAGTTGGATTAACATGTAATTGGTCATTACTCTTAAGGAACCATTTTTATGGAAATGTATTACAAACAATTTTCTCCAAGCTTTTTAATGAACCATTCATTGTGAGAGGAATGGCTGGTACATATTAAAACTCCAGTAGTAGCAATTGAAATATTCTACTGCATTCCCCCAGTCTTCCCTGGAAACAGGGTATCTGGCTTCTCCGCTCGCATAATTGCATGGTTCAGATCATTTATTCCTATTGTAAAATCAGATTTAGGCCATTGTATTCCTCATGTCACTCTCAGTTCTCTCACTACCCATAATTAACAGTTTCTTAGCAGTCAAAAACCATTTTATAATTATAGTTGAATTTAATAGTCAATTTTACAAATGTAAGACTTGGGATGATGATGATTCATGTAGAAGAAAGTGAATCAGAAACTCTTATCTCCATATCTGTTCCTGACCCTGGAGCTAGTGATATTTAGCAACGTTACTGATTTACTACATTTTTTTAACTGAAATTTCATTGTTTGAACATCCCATTGCAAATGCTCTGAGAATTTTTAAAGGCCCCAGATCAGTTCTGCACAAATAGTTACTGAGAAAAAAAGACTTAGATGCGTTTAAGAGATCAGTTAGACCTCACAAAAACATGAACTTCCTGCAATGTATTTAGGCAGTGACAGTCTCACTACTCCCCACATTATTTACTGTGAATAAAGTCTTACTGTAGTTAGAAAGAAATAAATATCAAAACAGACATAAGAAAATAAATATTAAAAAACAGACACAGCAGTTAAAGCTCAGTGGAATTTCTCTTGGCTACAGAGACCATGCTCTGTAGAAGTAGTATAGGTAAATTTACAACATAAAGAGAACCCAGAAGCAAAGAAAATGTCCACAGTGGTTTGAGAGGAAAAAAGATTTGCTTTCACATTTTCTTTCTGATGGCATTTATCCCTTGTGCTGAATTCTTCTCAGAATGTTTTACTCCATACTTTTTTCTTCCATCAAAGGCATATTAATGCCAGGCCTCAGTTCTTCCCAGAAACAAGAGGGTCTCGCAAGTAAAGAAAGTTGGATTTTGTTGGGCAGTATTTTCACAGTTAGCAATCCAAGGAGAGTCAGAAACTTGAGACAGACATGGTAAGGTAATAATTGCACTAACTGGTATGTGGCAATGTGCTGCTCCCACACACACGCTCCCTCAAATGAAAGTTTCAGCATTGTCTAAATTTTTACTTCGCCTTGTTTCCTTTTCTATCCCATGCTTTAGGGGAGGAGGATAATTCACCTGCCTCCAGGGCCCTCTTGCAGCTAAAATTCAAGCATTTAGAGGTCTGGATAGGCCTGTTAAAGAACCCATCAAGGCACCAGAGCTTGCACCTGACAGTTGTTCAGTGCATTACCAACCATTTTTTCCTGTGACTGAAGCCTGGCCGCCTTCTATTAATCCTTTTGAACTATTGGGTTTGCTGCGCTAAAGCCTACAGCACTGTAGATTCTGCCCCCTTGCCGAGCCTCTTCTTGCTGGCCTTTGTAAAATTCCGGAGGGTCACCACCATCCTGGAGAAGACGGAGGAAGCCTTGTCCAGTTTCTAGTCCAGGACCGAAGGCACAGGCTGAGATTATTTTCACAATTCTACTTTGTGCTCTTTGCTTCCAGTAGAATTGGTTTATATGTTTCAGTTCATGCTAGTTTAACCGAATAAATGCCTAGAAAGCTGCTGCACAGCCACATTGCAAGGATAGATATTGCCTAAACCTAGACAGGTATCTTTTTGCTTGCTTTGTGGCCTCAGTGTATTTCCTTGGATACATCATGGTGTTATTTCAGTACATGTGAGCAGCCTACAAGCTAAAAATTACCTAACAATTTGCAGAGAAGCCCATGAGAAACTAAAATGCTAATTATGGCATGTAGTAGCTCTTAGACAGGAAGACAGTGAGTAGAAGGGCTGAAAGGCACAAGAGCTAAAGCACTGTGGGGAGAATGATGGAAAACTGCCTGTATGTGACCCCAGAGATCACAGGCATGCAGGGATCATGCTGCAGGCTGGCTGTGGGCAAAACCAGTTGTTCATGTGCTCTGGATCTAGAAACCAAGAAGAACTTGCATGCTCCACATGCTTCAGAAAATGTGTGTGGAGGTTTCCAGGAAAACTGTGATCGGAATGGACATGAACAAGCCCTGAGCTGTTGCGTAAATAATTATCTATGTAGACATGCCCCAAGTTTAAGAAAAGCACAGAGCTTTCTTCCTCCATGGGCATTTACATTTGCTTGCTGGTAGACACTTATTTTTGATTGCCCATTTTCTCCCTGTGTGTGTTCCTTCTGCTTTATCTGTGTCCAGAGCTGACAGGAGATTGCAGTTATAATCTTATCAGCTACTTTAAGTTTAATACTACATTACAGTGTCGTTATTCAATGATTCTGGTGAGTTAGGACCAGAGCCAGGGAGGAAGTATTAAAAAATAAGAAATATCACTATAACACAAAATTTATTATTCCTGACAAGCTTGCTGCTCTGCTTCTCAAGACCTTCCACAAGCTGGGAAGTATAATTACTGCCACATGGCTACAGTCACTGACCCAGTCATTCTGGGCAACGCAGCTTGCACCTGCCAGAGCATCACTTTTAAGCAATGTGTTGTTGTCCAGCTTGCACATTGTTACACACAGCTTACAATAAGGCTAATAATCAGGCACAGGCTGATATGACTTTCCCCTGTTGCTGTCATTCAGTACTAAGTGCTCTCAAACTATTTAAATGTAATAAAATTATTTTTACCTTTCCTATTCAGTCTCTGCCAAAATTTTCAAAGTCTGAAGTCCTTCATATTGCAATTACATTAGCCTTGCCTGATTGACAGTCAGATTTATGGTCAGATGCTACCATGTATTAACTCAAACAAATTTTTTATGGGTTTTGGGCCAAATAAACAACAGTGGAAAAGCTATGAATGCATGATGAACCAGGTAGAAGATTCAAGACCTACATGATTTTTAGCAAAGAAAAAAATTCTAGTTTGTTTGAAATAAGAGTATATGAAACGTATCTTAAAGTTCTTTTCTTATAAAATGATGTTCTCCCTCTAACTAGCATTTTTATGCAGCCCCTTGAAAAACCTAAGTAAGAAAATAGAAACAGCTAACTCTGGTTTTTCTTTGAATTTCAGGTATTGTTGCAGTCCTTTTCTGTGGAGTCACGCAAGCCCATTATACCTACAACAATCTGTCACCAGAGTCCAAAATGAGAACTAAACAGGTAGGACATGAAAATAACTGACTTTGTGTCTTCAGCTGGTGTAAGGAATAGAGGTAGTGGAATATAGCTCGATGTGATTTCATTAATGCAAAAGAGGCTTATGTCTTCATTAGGGGAAAGACTAGAGATTTTGCCAGGAAAACAGTAAGTTCTCTGGATAAGCAAAAAATACAGGAATCTGTTCTTCCCAAGGTCCCTGACATGTCAGTCAAGGAGATGAAAGGCAAGGAAATAATAGTCTATGTTAGCATCCATACAAAAATGCTACAAAGTTAAGGAAATCAAAGAGCTCTGGCAAACAGAGAAGTGGTCTGAGAGATTGGATCCATGTGGACTTTTGCAAAGGGGCTGTATAAACTGCAGTCTGGCCCACAGACTTGAGCAATAACATTGTTTAATTTCTGGCTTGTTTAAAATCTGACATAATTAGAAAGGTAGTGATTTTTTTTTCCATTGTGTTATTTAGAGACAAAAGAAATTTGGTCATCTGTTTTTTGTTTGAACAGGTGAATTGTGCAATTGTAACCATTTTTTAAAACTTGGGGATGTTCTCAGTACTAGATACATGGCATTGCAATGTTCAAAATACTTTTCAGCACAAGAAGTAATTTTAAACGACCTAGCCACTACCTAGATCCTGTGAGAAGTCATTTAAATAGTTTTCTTCCCTTTTCATGTTGACTCTTATGTCCCAAGAACCCCAAGTCATAGAAAATCTGTCTCCTAGAATAAAATGGAAACATATGGCCAGAGGCTATAATTTTCATGATGCAATCTGGTACCTTTTTCAGCAATTCCTCTATTTTAAGGATTGGAAATTTTATGTAGAAAATTTCATAGCTATTGCACATCTCAATTTAATCAAAAAAATCCAATTTTCTATCAAAAACAGTTTGATAGAAAAGATGCTGGCCAGTTTCAGTTCAACTGTCAGACTCTCACAGATTTTAAATTACAAAAAAGTTTCTGGTCAGTCCTTCCAGAATAGTGTGTTAGCTACTGAACAGGGTAAGTCTTCTCAACTACATTTCTTCCTACCAGCAGAGGCTGATGCTTTCAAAAAGTATTCCAGCCGAGAAGAAAACCTTTCTGATAACTGTATCATAAGGGAATAAGAATTTATATCTACTATAGAATTGCTTCTACTTTGCAGAAATACTGAATCGCATATGCCATTACTACCATTGCATATAACTGTTACAGTTTGAAGACAAGGCTTTTTCAAGGGTCTGCATGATATGCAAGTGATGCATAGCCTCAGAGAGACAAAGAGAAAAAGGCAGGCCACGGTATTTTTAATTATTAACCTTTTAGGCTAGAGAATTAATTATCATATAGTTTAAATGCATACTAGTTTTGTTCATGTTTACTCTTTTATTCCCTCTCATTCAACAGTGCAAAACAAAATAATGAAAATAAACTGAATCTACCCTTGAACACACAGAAAAGGGATTATGTGTTTCTGTATGGAGCTGTGAGCATTTACGCACCCCTTCTATTCTGTTTTTCTCTTCCCCCATAGGCTCTTAATCCTCAGCCTCCCTTATGAGAAGGTTCAAAAATTGCTGTTAAATTCCTTTGAATTCTTCTAATTTATTTTCTAATCCAAATATTACCCTTTCATATGCAGGTTTTTTAGTGAAATCTGCACTGCCTCTTCCTTTCTCTCCCTCCAAGAACTCTCTTCAAGCAAATTTACTAAGCCACACACTCGGCATTCTCCTAATATCTATGACTTCAGTGCATTTTAAATGAATATTGCTACTCAGACAGAAGGCTTCGCTCCCAATCTAAGTCATTTTTATTACTCATTACTGGCCAAGTCAAGGGCTTTTCAGTTCATTTATAGAATTATTCCAAAGCAGTCTCTCTCTTTTGTTACAATATGACAGATCTTTCAATAAGGACTGGTGAACTGTAATGCACACTGACAAAACAGTGAGTTAAGGCTGAAGCTAAAGCTAAAAAACCCCATGGAAATTAGATTCAAAACTGTAAGTCAGATTGTGAAATTGTGTTAGCTGGTTTTAAACAAATGCTTTTTCTCTACTGCTTTGCATAATTTTCTTTATATTTTTTACTGGCTGTTAAAATTTCATAGCTTGATGGTAAAATTCAGTATACAGCGATAGAGGCGGTATTTCTAGCCGTGATGCCAAGTTCTGCATTTCTCATAATAACTCATCATTTGCTCTAAAAAAAAAATAGATAAGGAAAAAAAAACCAGTATTATTTTCTTCAGATAGTGATATAACATGAAAACTTATCTACAGCTCTTAAATGAGAATTTAAGAACCTCTGTTAAGAATGCCTGGTAAAAGATGCCATGATATCAGTCTGCCTGTATCCTTTATTACCCAGTCAATCACTGTTTAACATTCCATGAAAGAGTAATATTGGACTTTAAGCATCCGAAACTTACAGAATCTGAAACCATAATGTAACACAAATCTTGTCAAAAACAATGGATTATTTTAACACTGTCATAAGAAAAGTAAGAAAACAAAGATTTAGTGAAAAGGCAGGCTTTCAAGAGGTTTCATTCAATCCATTTATCCCAGTTCTCACTAGGTATTTTTAAACATTCTCTGTGTTTTTTATTGTTTGTTTTTAACATGAATGATGTTTTATGGCAATATTTTTAAGCCATCATCATTGACCTAACTATGGTCATAGTGATTTTAACATTAAAATTGGCACTGCCATTCGTAGCAATAAGGTTAGGTCAAACAGAGTGCCCCTGACTTTCATATATTTCAAGTTTAATTTACCCAATATATCTTCAGTGAAGGAGAAGATGAAACTGCTAGGACCTGATCGAAGGCTATTTGATTCTGCGCAGCTTTCTCTAGAATTATTTACAGCTGCTAGTATAACCTCATGTTATGCTGCAGGCAAACAAGTTACTTCTAAACCCTGGGACGCTGTAGTTCAGATTTTACATTAGCTTCTTCAGATGTACAGTTGGGTTGGGGTGATTTGCTCAGCTACCAGTCAGTGGCTGCACAGGGTGCTGCTAGATAAACAGATTACTGGTTTGTTGGAAGCAGGCAGGCTGTAAATCTCTACAGGTCAGCTCCAGAGAGGGATGTACAGACAGTGCTGGGTGTTCTGCAGGAAAAGAAGGCATTCCTCACTATTTTTTTCTCTCTTCCCTCTATCAGTTTCACTCAAATGCCAAGCTAAGACCAGCACAGTTTCCTAGCGGTGGTGTATTAAAAGAGCCTTCTCACTTTCTCTAACAGCTATAAATGTTATCCAGCATACTTATGAGTTATATAATTTTCTGGTTATGTTCCTTTAACTCCAGGGAACAGCCACAACGGAGACCAGGGAACACTGCAATACCACTCTTTGGTTAAGTGTGCAAGGGTATGGAGAGTTCTGCTTTCAAACAAAATACAGTGCCCACAGGTTACAAATTCCACAAACAGAATTCTCAAACATCTCTCCTATGGAAGTAGAGCCAGGGAATTACTAGAAGACACAAGAAAGCATGTCCAGCCAGCAAGGGGGTATGTCTCATACTGTCCCACCTGTCTCCATTCATTCCACCAGTCTAACCTTGTCTACACAGTCACCTCTGAAATCATTGTGTCTAACAAGCTTGTGAAGGTTGCTTTCTCAAATTAGGTGTAATAGGCTTTCTAACCACATTACAAGTTAAACAGTTACTCACAATTTTTTGCTGATCCGATAGCAAACCCTTATAGACAAAAGTCTCTGGCCTGATTGTTCAGGTGCATTGGGCATGCAGTACACACAAGATGCCACATTAAGATTTCAGTGGCCCTTCACCTCCAAGGTTTTACACAGGCTTGAGAATGGGGTAAAAGTAAAACAAGACAACTCAGTGCTGTACAATTTCTGGGTAACTTTACCAAGCATGAAGTCTTCCTGGGAATGCTTGAGCAAATGAACTTACACTGAAGGCCTGAAAGTTCAGTCTGGTCTTTGCTTACTGGTGGACATAGTAATTATTGTTTCAAATTTTAATCTCCACGCTATAAAGCAGACATGATTATCTCTGCTTATTAAAGGTTGCAACTTTGCAGAATGGCAGCTAATATCTCCTGGAAATCCTTTGAAAATACATCAAGATTTCAAAACTTGCGTAACTCATTTGTAATATGGCTATATATTTTCCAACAAGGAAACATGCTAGGAATCAATCATCTGATTGCTGGAACATAAATTGAGCTGTATTACAAAGACTGTTTGGTATAAAACAGTTGTGTTTATAAGCATATTAATTTAATGCTAATTAATCATATTATTTGAAACAGGCTGACAAAATAGTTATTCAATATATTTTTCAAATCCTTAAAAACCATAAATCAAATCATTACAGTTTCTTGACATTGGTATGTCAATGATGAATATTCAATGATGAAGGTATTCAATAATGAATAGCCTCGCTATGAACTTTAGACTTGATGCTGTTCCATCATAAATTTTAGACTCACTTCTGAAGCAAATCAGAACAGGAGACTGTAACTTACAAAGTATGGCAATGGAGATGTCAAAATCTACTGAAGGGGGGGGGGGGGGGGGGGGGGGAGAATCAATGAATCAAAGGAGTGGTTCCTGAACAGCATCAGAGAATGTTTAGTAAAAAGACCATTGTAGGACTAAAAGAGGCAGCTGAAGTCAGTTTGTGGCTCACTCAATCCAAATGAAGCACCATCACTGTGATCTAGTCATTCTGGTGCTTTTCTGCTGGCCTAAATATCTTGCAAACAAGTTGCAAGCAGACCTACACTCAGAAATGAAACAACAAATCCCCTTTCTCTAGATGATATGACTATCTTACAGGATTCTTCCATCAGCTATCTTCTCATAAGAAAAGACATAATGCAGGGCAAATTCTGCTCCAGTAGTAGAATGATTTCTCCTAAATTTGTCGATAAAGCACACACCAGGAACTGCAGCTACTGTTTGTATCTTTCTGTACGAGAAGGGGAGTGGCTGAGTAGAGATGGCTATGTACTACTACTGCCAAAACCATGTCAATCTGTTTACAAGGGGTCCCACCCCAGATACCTAGCACCCATATTATATTTGGGAGAAGCGGCCCTCTAAAATCATAGGAAGCAACAGCACAGAATGAAATGGGTGTAGTAACCTTATCTTAAATCCCCCACAGTCACACAGGACTTGTGTGTGCCCCGTGGCTTTGGTCCTGCTATCTGAGTGTTTGAGAGACCAAATAATTAGAGCTGTGCTTACTTCTAAAGCACACAGCCTATATTAATTTATCTCTGGCTAACGCCTACTATTTGTTGTTATCAGACATTAGATCGTTTATAGATAATTAGTTTACACTTCTAGGAAGAAAAGGCCACCCAAATGTCAGGATATAATGTCTCTTACAATTCAGTCTCTTGACTTTTAAAAATTATGAGAGTATTTCTAGCCTGAGGAAAACCCTACTTATGGGAAAATGTCCTTGGTAATTAGCAAGGCAGCAACCACCACAAAACATAATTCTCATCCTTTTGAAATGAGTAGCCTAATTGGCAGATGCGGTTGTGATTTGTTCAGGAACTCTACTTAGGAAAAATGAGGCATTGCAAGAGGTCAGGTGTTTCCACATAAATGATTGGCAGAGAGAAAGACTGAGAGAAAAGAAAGTTATCTTTCAAACAAGATTACCATCAGTACCGGATCCTAATCAGTCTTTACATATGTGCTGTGCAGAAGGAATCTGTTTTCCCAGCACACCACAATCTCAGTGCCTGCAGGAAAATTTCATACTATAATGTTTTTTCATTATCTTCTGAGCTATACAGCACCATCGGCTGTCTGATATAACATATTTGTTGGCTAATACTCTGTCTGAGGGTAAACTGGAAATTCTTTTTAACTAATGCATGGCACTCAGGTCTGGCACTCTTCAGTATACAGGAGGTTCTTATCTAAAGGATCCAATAAAGTCCAAATTCCTAACTGGCAATAAACAGGTTGCATGCATGAAGTACTTTCTTCCATTTAAGTGGAAGCATAAAAGTTAGCTGTGACAGGCACTGTCTCTTTCTGTCTCATGGCTCCTTTTCTGCAACTGAGCAATAAAAGCCTAATTTTCAGCCTCCTTGAACCCCTGCAAGTTTAGACTCAAAAGCGATAAAGACTGGAGTCCAGGCAGTGCTGCTGAGAAGAGTCCAGGTGACCAACTTGCCACAGTCAAATAGAAAGGTCTGAAGCAGCAGCTACTTCTACTAACAAGAATAAGAAAATAAAATAGCACTTGGGAAGATGTATTTGTATCAAACTACTGTTAGTATAATTTTGCCCTTGTTTTAGCTAGTTTTGCTTCAACTG
Organism: Falco naumanni; assembly: GCF_017639655.2. Taxonomy (NCBI): domain Eukaryota; kingdom Metazoa; phylum Chordata; class Aves; order Falconiformes; family Falconidae; genus Falco; species Falco naumanni. Next base: position 13,335,272 of record NC_054066.1, on the reverse strand, counting down.
AATACTTAGGAAATGAGTTACATTAGGGAAAAATGTTGCCTTTATTTTCCTCTATTTCACCCAGATATTTTTAATTATTTCTTTTTTTAGACAAGGCCTATAGCAAAACCTTCATTTTGCAGCTATTCAAAATGATTGGGGAGGCCTCAGAGATGTCCCTGTTCCTTTTCTTTCTGACACGAAAATGATACAGACCTAAAAAGGTTGTGTGCACAGAGTTTAAAAAAAAAGAATGGTTTATGTTGCATTACTATATAGCTGTTAGGAGTAGATACCCAAAATTGTAGGTTGAAATTCCTGTTAACTTTAAGACACCTAACTTATGAGGAAAACAACAGAAGTCATAGTCTTAGGACCTTCTAAAAGTCCAAAAGCTCACATCTCTATATGTGAGCTATCATGATAGCTCTAGCTCAAGTACCCTGAAGAGAAGCAACCGCTCATTCTTGTCCTGTGCTTTCCCTCATAACTTCCAGTTTTCCCTCCTGAGGCACTAATGAGCTCCAGCTGTGTCACAGACATTGCGGCTAAGCCATGTATTCCTGAGCTGGACCATCGGAGCTTGCTAACTCAATACATCTCTACAGAGCCACTGGGTCTGTTACAAACAGGCTGCCCTCATTTATAAATTGCCTTCTTATCTCTAATTGAATATGCACCACATGCATAGTGCTTGTAATAATTATTACCTTTAAAATGGATTGTAATTGACAGGAAGCGTACAATGAATTCCAGTTCTCTACACAGCTATCTTCTGTGTTTAGCAGAAAAAAGCCAAAGATTGGAAACATGCCAGATGTATTGTTTGACCAGATGTACCGTAAGATCTTATGGAACCCTGTAGAATAGTATAATGCTATAAAGAAAGCTAAAGCTGCTTACTGTATGGGTTTAACAAGAAGAGTCATAACAACACAAGAAAATCTTGATTTCTGCAAAAGGAATTATACTACCATGTCTTCCAATCTAAATTTCTTAACAAAATCCCTCATTATCTGACTGATGTTCCTGATTACTGAACCATGCTAAAAGAATGTCAATCTGCAGTCTCTTTACGTGCAGCTCCCCTTAAATTTATGTGGAAATGCTGTAATTGTTTCCTCTCTTTTAGCTGTGAGCTACGTGATGGATGATAAACAGCTAGGAAACATTGCTACAAGTAAACTGATAACAGTAGACTTTATAACTATGGTATATCAGTAATTAGCTGCATAATTTATGATATATATCATAAACTAGCTGCTATCTTGTCCATAATATTGAAAATATAGGGTGTCCATATACAGAAATTACATTAGAATAGTCAGTTCTATGGTTCGTTCTTTAGTTTCCTTTTTTCTTCTGTTTTTGCATACCTGCTTTAGTGATTCCTTAACTGAGAATGTGCAGATTTACTCTGGCCTCATTAGTTCCCATCACATATTTCCCTTTGTCATCAGCATTTTGTAAGGAGTACCACATTCGAGTACCTTACACATGCACACACACACACACCATGAATAAAAATACAATTTTTGACCTATGAGAAAGAGAACTTATGTTGAAAACCAAAGGAAAACAACCTTCTTTCATTTTGCTTAAGCATAAGAACTGGAACATATACATGCTTAAATGTAATTCATACCCTGAAGAAACCCAGAACTGTAGTGAAAGCAGTATTTCTACAGAGAAGCTCGTCTTGTTGAAAAATGATGTAATTTTTTATGCCGGTAGGCTAAGGAGCATAATGCCATATGCAAACTAGTTTGCAAATGGCTTCATTAAAGTTTTTACAATCTGTTTAAACATTAAACATTTTCTTTAAATATTAATAAAGTTCTGTGATTGTTAAGGTTATAGTTTACTCTTTACAGCACAGTAGCAGATGCCTGCAGTTAGCTAACATATACCAATTGGAATTAAAACCTATAGGCCAAAATCTCATTGGCATATGGAGAAATATGTAATGAAATTCCAAACTGAGACACATGCTGTAATTTCTTTGAAAGGTGCCCTGAATCACAAATAAGACTCTCATATGTCTTCATCTGTGCAGTGGAACCAGACTGCATGGGACTATATGAGCTACTGCAGAATCAAAAAGCTGGTTTGTATAGCTATGCAGGTCATGTTATGGTGTCTCTCTTGATCTCCTCACAAGAGGTTTGAGGAGCAACCTCTGAAACGTTTCTCCTTACTGTGGGGATTTAGCACTTATACCTAGTTTTTGAATCTGCATCCATGCAAATATCCAACCTTGCACTCCACCTCTGTAAAACACATCTAGTTTTGCAAAGAGAATCTCCTCTAAGTATGTAGGCTGTCAAATCAAGTCCCTTCCTAAATATTGTCACCCTCCTCATCACTGCAACTGTGGAATGCAAAGGGAGAAAAAGCAAAGCAAAATCAATCTAATCCTGGGCTGGAACATATTCTTGCATCATCAATTTGTAGTGCTGAACAGAGCAGAGTGCAGTTTAACATCACAAAGTATATATGGTTACCTTTAGTTTAAATTATATCTTACTCAGTTTTGCATGTTGTGAAAGCTGACAGTTACAATATTCCCTTAAACATACTCAGACGCAACTCTCATCTGAGAATTTGTGACACATTAAAAAAAAAAAAAAAGAAAAAAAAAAAGGTAGGATTCTTCATTTAAGCCTTCCTTCATTTTTCATACAGGTAAACTAATTTAATAGAGTTTTATGCGATAAGTGAAAGCCTTTTGACTTTAATGAGATCTGGCTTATGCTATAAATGAAGAGGCTCATTTCATATATAAATGGCTCATATCATATGTAATAATAATATAAGTAACAACATTCAGATTCTTTCTTAAAATATAGTTATATCCTAATGGTAACAGTTTTCTCTAACTTTGTTTGAAACACTAACACTTCACATTGTGTTAGGTTATTTTAGTACAGGATTTATCAATAAATCCTCCAATTATGGAATGAACCTCTAGAAATCATCATCTGCTTTGTATTTCTAAACATAGTAAATTATACTGCTAAATTGGAATGCAGTAAAATTATTAAGCACATAGGTTTACACAGCTTTTAATGTTGAGAGTATTATTAATACGTTCCTTTGCTATAACCTTATGTTGCCTTACACTTGTATGAGTATATGTCAGTATGTTCATAATTGCTCTTACTGTGGGGACATTGTGTTTGGTAAAAAAAATCAAGATAGTTATTTCTTGTATGGCTAGATAGATTACATTAAAATCTTTATAGAGCATCTTGTGTTTTGTCACAGATGTGCATTGACCTCACCAAAAAAGGTCTGTGTGGTTTGGGAGCTAGCAGCTGTACTGATGTTTGGAGGCTTCTGCTTCCCCTCCAAACAGTAACGTTTTTGTCCTGCCCAAAGAATCTTGGGGCAATGAGACACCTTAAGGAATCTGAGCCATTGCATGATTTCTGACATTACCAAATTGCTATTGACAAAGAATCATTCTTGCAATCTGAAATATGTCTTATATATCTCTCCTTTTTAACTTACATGATTCTTGCATGACTGCTGATCCCTCACAATTCTCTATGTCATTTGCAAAATTCCATATCAGCTAAAAAACTGCACAAAAGCCTTGGTCAAAACTTGTTAGGACTATGTAGCTAACACTAAAATTCTCACACAATAAGCTGCAAGAAAAAAAAATACATGTAAATAAGGCACTAAATAGTCTAAAGCACTTGTCAGCATCCCATCTTTTTAGTGACTGCACAGCTGTGTTTCCATTACACGATTAATGGATTTGCTACCTTCAAAAGAAACATTTGTACAAAGTGGTAGCACAGTGCAAGAAATACTAAACAGCTGAATATAGCTCATCTCTTTCTCATGGTGCCGTCTGTGGAAATAATTAAGGGCTAAAAAGCCCTTTGTCAAAATCTTTCAGATTAAATGTCTAAATCATGACTAGGATTTGAATCAGTGCCCTGTCTTTCCACATGTTTTGGTACCCATCTACTCTAATTCACCTAAAATAATGACAAAAACATGCAAGTTTAGGCATCTATTTTAAGCTTTTGACTTCTAATTCTGCTTCAGTCACACCAGTTTAGGGGGGGTTTGACCACCATTTGTCTCCAGTGAATTCAAGGAGTTCTGAGTATTTGAGAATTCTAGACATTCAGCACCCTCAGAAGCACACATTGATGTAGTGACTAATACTTTTCTTGAAAAAACATTAAGCTGTATATGAGGTGCCAAATACTTCCCTAGTCCACTCACCTTCTGCTTTCCTACAGGTTCTTATCAGGAATTAGTTTTAAGGTCAAGAAAGAAGGACTAGTTTATCTTTTCACCACAGATACTTAATTTTACATAAGAATGTGGCCTGAGCTCTCAGATTTAAGCACAATTGAAGGTGTATCTTAGTTTAGGATTTTTGTGGGGTTAGTAAAATATCACCAAGGAGACCACTAATAATTTAGTGGACCTGAAAACACTGGAAATCTTTACAATACTTTCTCCAACAGCTTCTATTCTGTTGGTTTCAGCCAAAGTCACATTATAGCCAGATGTAAATCTACCCCATTAAAATTATTACAAAACTATCATTTAAATTCAAACAGCCATAGGTTGACCGGATATATATATACTTACTTTGAGGGAAAGATTCCACTTTTCAGTCTTTGCACCCTAACAACATCCAACTGCTGTAGATTTTGCAGTTTTGATATTATTCTTTGTCCTGTTTGTGCTTAATACTACTTATTCCTCTTCATTTGCCTTTACACATACTATTAGTGTACGCAGTCACATACATATGTTCTGTGCTATGTTAAAAGCACATATAAACAGCACTGATCATTTCCTCTGAGTTCATTCTCTCCAATTATCCTTCATCTGCAATTTTGGGATGTATTTCACAGCTACAAGTGCAGGGTGTTATACAGCCCTTTACCACAGGCAATTATTTACTCACAGTGGAAGTACCAAGGTTGCAGCCACTTGGAAGGTAACTTGTATTTGATGACAGCTTTTTTGTGCTTTATCCACAATATGTTTCTTTGTATTATTTTCAAAAACTACCCCACCAGCAAGTCTCTGACATTTTCTGTATTTAAGAAATGGGACCCTTCACACTTAATGTTCAAGCAAATCCCCCTCACATTCTGTCTCATCTCATCTCCATACAGTCTGCACTTTATATTACATCTATAAGTGTAGAAGACAGTCAGATGAGAAGAGTCATGTACTCTAATACTGAATAAAAAAATGTGACAGACAAAAACATATATTCACATTTCTCGGTCTTTTTGTTCAAATACATCATCAGTTCTTGAATAGTAGCCTGCATCAAGAGGCAGGGAAGCTGTTTAAAGATTATCTTAGAAATGAAACAAAAGAATTCCTCAAATTCACACCCTAAACATATAAAAGCAGATCAGTGGACCTACTAATCCAATATCCTGCTTCAGAAACTGGTACTAGAATCTGCAGAGTAACTGCAAATACCACTACCAAATATAACTGTAGGGTAGCGTTCTGCCAAGGTAATGTAGTTGAAAGCTGGGTCATCCGTAATAGGTCTTGAAGAATAATAAATGGAGCTTAGTATCATCAGGATCTCATGCTATTCAACACCAGTTAGAGCAAGAACAGTTCTCAGAAGGGAAGAATGCTCTACTTAGGTTAGAAAGAGGTAAGGTCTTGTGTCCCTTCCCCTCCAGCCTCTATAAACACTTAAAACAGTATATATGTGGAAACCCCTGAACAAATAACTGTGGCACAGAAAGTAAAGTTATTTAGCAAACAGTCTTTTATCTTACGTTAAGCACTGAATAAAACAAAATGGCAAGTCATCAGAAAGATGCCTGCAAGTACTGCTACTGTTTTCTGGATTAAGGTAAAATGGGGTCTTTCCTGATTTACGGTTCTACAGCATTTTTCCACAGAAGTAGATTCACAGACTGTAAAGGGTTTCATGGAATTATAGAATCATTTAGGTTGGAAAAGACTTTAAAGATCAACAAGTCCAACTGTTAACACAGGACTGCCAAGGCTACCATTTTTGGACCATATGGAAGCATCAATATGGGTAGAGAGAAGGTGCTATAGAACAGGTGCACAGAGAGCAAGTATTTGTCCTGTAGTATGTTGGATTTGCAGTGAAATGGAAATTTTATAGCATGAGATAATTTTTTGTAGTCTTGATTCTTGATGGAAAGCATGAAGAAAAGACACCACAGACTTCATGAGACTCCTTTCTTTGTCCTTCCTGCTAGGTTAAAGGCCTTCATAGTGGTTACTAGTTCCTAATATGTCAAAGAGTAACTGAATTTCTTTCCAATATGCAAAACTTGGCAAGGAAGGAAATTGTTTCTATGAACTCACTTGAAGAATTAACATTACAGAATATTTCCTCTCAGCAAATTGAAACCAAATAAATTGCATTTGTCCTCCTTAGAAATTAAATTGATCCCTTGAGGTTAGGACTGTGATAGCAAGTCACAGAGAAGAAGAAAAAAAAAAAAGCACTTGAGGGGGAGTGAAAAGAGGAAGATGATATTGATTTTGTGGGTTACTTTTGAAAAATCATCAGCAGTTCCTCTAATTTTAACATAAACGAAGAAACACAAAAGATGTATTAGTCCATTGCAGTTTTAAAGACAACTAGATTACATTGATGATATTACTATTTTTCTTTGATCAGAAGGAGAACAGTCATGTTTTAAAGCATTTAGTCTCCTTTGTCAGCTGAAATGGGCTTTGGCAAAGCCACAAATTGTTTCTCTCTTTTACTTATTTTTTTAACCATTGTTCCATATACTCTTAACCGTCAGCGCGTAATGTCCTTGCTTCCACCTGACTGGTGTTTTACTGCCCCAGAGATGCCTTCCGAGAAGGTATCTTTCAAGTTGTTCAGAATGGGTCATAATACTTACAAAATAGTTATTAAATAATACTTATGGAATGATACAGTACAGCTAAAGTAAACATAGAGAGCTTTATCTGCAGTAATCCCTGAGCACGTTATCTTGATACAACAGAGCACTGCTGATTCCTCCCTCCTTTATGCCTGTAACATTTCAGTGCAGGAATGAAGATAAATTAAGCACTTTAAAAATGGTTGTTTCTAGTTTGTGAACCAAAAAATAACTTAGATGACAAGCTGTAGGAGCAACAGCATCATCCTGCCTGTTTTGGCAATACCTTCTGTTAAGGTGTCATTCTTGAGTTATTTTTTGGTACAAATTAATGCCTGATGTATAACAGTAAAAGCTGGCTGCTGCAGGAAGGGAAGATAGTAATCTAACAAGGTTCCCCGTCTTACAAACCATGTTTGAAAAAAAGAAAAAAAAGCCACCAAAATGTGCAGAAATCCCCTTTCTGAGGCAACTTAGCAAGACTAATGACAGAATAATTAATTTGTCTACAGTTAGATGCAAAGTCTATTGAAGGCAGGATATAAATTCTCCTGAGGCTCTCAATCTGGCTATACTACCACAAGTGCACATCAAAGTTTCTGCTGCTCTCCATACCTTACACATATGAGTATATTGAGACAGATTTTGACAGTCACTTAATTGTCAATTAATTGATAAAATTAAATAACAAAGTTTTTTCTGAGGGTTAATGTGAATCCTGTAATTAATGATGTTGACAGATTCACCGTGAATAGACACCAAACTAAGCTTCCATTCAACCCGAGGTCAAACCTTTTTAGAAGTTCTGAGCAGTTTACCTTTTAATTCATTTTCTGATTTTCATTGTTGCAAGTAGTTTAGAACAAGGAAAAGATTCTAATTTAGCTGCCTAATTTTTTAAAAAATTAGTTTAAGCTTCTTTTGTCCAGCAAAGCCATTCAAGACCGATGGCATTTTTAATAACAGAAAGGATTTGCCTTGATGTCTGGGACCAACATTTTTTTCTTTACTGTTGCTAGTCAGAAGTCTGTCCTGTGCCAGTAGTTTATCCAGCTTGTCCCAAACTGAACTTTAGTGGTGGTGTGTAGATTATGCCGGGAAGAATAATCTATACTGTGTAAATGCAAAACAGTGCTGGCCTTTCCTCTCCCTTGGTGCTGCTATTTTCTTTATTTCTGTTCTTCCTCAGGCCTTATGAATCTTTTAAACCTCCTAGCTCTATAGGGAAATAGAAAGCTATTGTGTGCCTTCCATAAATCTGTTGGGGTAAAATTGATTTAATTCAGCAGCAAAGCCTATTGATAAAAAAGGCCAGAATTTTGCCCCAGGACATAAAAGATCTTGTAAGAATCTCTCTCTGCTGGTGTGTTTGTAAGTTTACAGTCAAATATGCTTGGATATCGAAATTAGTACCATAAACAAGTTTATATTCTATCATGAATTTGAGTTGCTTTTGATGTTTCTTTCATCTAAGCATGTTATTCTAGAAATGAGCATTATATCACTATGCTGTGAAGATTCATTATAGCTGTATGAAGGATTTTAGGCAAGAGGTTCAAATTCAAGCCTTCTTTTTCTGATTTTGAAACCTCTAATCAAAAGAGAAAGATTACATGAAGTAATTAGGCTACAATAAAGGCTTCTACAATCTCAGAAAGATTATGGTAGTCTGAATTCTCACTGCATTTTAATTCAAAATAGTTAGGAAAAAGCAGTTTTCATCAGCTATTGATTTATCAATATCCTTGACTTCATGGAACATTTTTGATAGCTGTGTTCTAATTAAATAGCATTATTCAAATATAATACATTTTATAACCATCAGTTAGCATTGACTGCTTGGGATTTTAATAGCTCTCTGTCACCTTCAAATCTCTCTTAAAAAGTATAATCAATTTTACATGCTAGCTTGCTAGCTGCTGTTGGACTGTCGAGAAACTCTCTCTGTTTCGATGTCATGCAAGAACATATCCCTGTGAGGTGTAACCCCTAGACAGGTGACATTCCTCCATGTTGCTAGCAAAATCAATGCAACTAGAGAAGGCTTGCAGGTTCCTGCAAGGGGTGGATGACATTCCTTCTGCAGGTATTAAATCGAGTGAAAAAATATAATGTTGCTATCCGTGAATAAAATCCACTGAATTTTGCTGGAAATAAGTTGTGGATGTAATTTGGCTTTTACCTAATACCCTCATACTAACATTATTCCCTTGAGGTGAAAGAATTATGTTTGTAATTCTGCTCTTACTCAGTACTCTCATACTAACTTTATTCCCTTGAGATGAAATATACTGTTTAAAGTATTAGGATTTGAGAAATCTTGCACTTTCCATCTCCCCAATCACAAGGGGACTGTGGCACAGAATATGTTCATTTTGTGCTTTTAATGCTCTCCTTTAAAGAATTCTATTTTTATTGCACCTGAGATTGGAATTCAGCACGTCCCATCTTCCAGGTGCACTAATTACCTAGATAATCTCTCTAACACTCAGTGAAAATTTAAATAGTTCTATAAAATGGATCAAGTTGCAAAACCCATTGTAGCATAGCTTGTCTAATTGGATTGAATTTAACTGTGGGGGTGGAGGGAAGGAAGGAAAAGAAGAAAGAAGGTGCTTTCTTATCTCACTCAAAAGATAAAATTAATACAGTTTTCATATCACATAAAAATTTTCATTTAAGTTAAAATAAAACATCAGTATAAGACAAACTTAGCGATTACAGCAAGTCTTAAGGTGTAGCTAACCTGGACTGAATCCTTCCTCTGCCAGTGAGAACTGAACTGCAAGCAGTTCTTCCTGGAAGGATGTTCCAACAGAAAACTGATTTTTTGCAGTCCCTTTTAATACGTACAGTGGCTGACGATAATACAAAAACTAAGCGTATTTGGTGAATGATGTATTTTTAAAAATATAAATATTATGTCCATTTTAATAGACATTTTTAATATAAATCTTTTGCAATATCCACTTTTTACAGAGAAAGTAACCAAAGCAAGGCAAATACACCCGGTTTCAGTAACTCACTGAGCTAAACACCTAAACCAAGTGCCTGAATTGGTTCTGAACCAGTGTTTTTGGAATTAATACTCTGCTCTGTAATGTGTTGACACTGGTGATTTGTTGTAACTCTTACTTTAAAGCTATAAGCAGGCTTATAGACTTTGTGGAGAAGTGAAAATGGTATATTACAAACGAGTTTTTTTCATTTTACACAGAAAACATGTATTATTACTATATGTGTATTTACATGGTTGCTAGCATAACTCTCTGGTACCCTTAGGGAAACTAAATGCAGCATGTGAGCATTTTAATGCCAATTTCATTTAGAATGGAAAGCAGTTAGTCATCTGTGCAGGAGGCAAGGGAAGGGAATTTATAGTTATAGACAAAATACTTCCAATGACTCAATATCTAGTATTCTAATCCTGTTTTCCTTTTTTTTTTTATGCAAGTAATCCCACCTGCAAGTACATTCAAAACAAGGAAAATTTTTGAGTAGCATTTAAGCAGACCATGGACTATAGCATAGCATAGACCTGGCTTATGGCCACTGAGACAAAAAAGGGTGTTTTTCAGAGGCTAACCTGTGTGGTGATGCAGCTCTTCTTGGAACTTCTTGGGTGTCCCAGGAAATTATACATTCTGGATAAAAACTTATTCCTCCTATTCCTCTGCTTCTCATCAAAAGGTCTTGACATCCTATCTTTAAAATAATATCAGAAATGTTTGTGTGAAAGTCATGACAATTTGGGGAAATGCTTCTATGGAAGCGGTTTCTTAACATGGTTTTCAGAAAATCTCTTTTTAGAATAACTTGTTTTGTTCTGATCGGATTTCTATTGCACAACGCTGACAGTTGAGTGCTTAATGTATCTCCAAGGGCTCTGTATTACTGTTGAACAAAACATAGAAGTTAAAAAAAAAAAACCTGAAAATAATACTATGCTGAATACAGGAATAAAAGTGAAGTCTAGAGGACAGTGGATAAATTTTATGTTATATCTACAAGCATCATGTTCCAGGCAAAAGCATTCAGATATCACTTCTTTTATGACAATAGCTAGTTCTGAAGCAGTTGACATTTTTTAATATTTTGTTGTCAGCTCAGGGTGAGAATTTAGAATAGGTCGCACTTCATGGATAAATGTGTTGTGTGAGTTATATACTTTTTAAAAGAGAGAGCAAACTATATGGTGAATACAGAAGATCGAATGAGGCTAATGAGCTACTTCTACCATTCTAAGAAGCTGAACCTTTCATAAAAGACCATATTGTGGCTGTGTCTGGAATAGGAAGAAGCTTACTCTAAATTAGCTATTGAAATAGCACCTGGATTTTTGGTATGCAAAGGAAGGAAACTAATCTGGATTTAATCTTCTAGCAGGTAGGCAGTGCTCTGGTAGTGGAAGATCAAAATACAAAAAAAGTAGAGATAAGGGGCAGAGGGGGGAAACAGCATAGTTTAGCACCAAAATTCACAGAGGGAAAAAAATACTATTTGAATTGTATTTGCTCTTGCAAACAAAACAGTTAACGTCCAACAATATGATTCAAGTACTGCAACAGATAGCCATGTCATCAGTGTTGCACATACCTGACTTAGATGACATGGCTAAGTATCACATACACTGTAACTACAGGCTAAAAAAACTAATAGGCTTATGCTGGTTGCACAGAAAACATTGGCACAGTGAGAGAAATAAGTATATATTGTTCATGTCGATTGGAACCACAGTCAAGAATTAGGGATTTTCTCTTTAAGAATCACTTAGTGAAATTATTCTGGAGGTTTGAAGCTGCACTGAAGTAGGAAGAAAACAGGATGCACATAGCCGGAAAAAGAGGTAAAGTTACAGAGAAATGTAAAATACGCACTAAACTGAATTTACAAGAAATAAGTAGTACATCTGCATCTCAAACAGATTGCTGGAGACAAGGGGTGAGAAGTTTAAAAGCAGTAATGTCATGAAAGCACTTCAGGCAAGAGTAAAATCCTTAATTTACTGCTGAAGATTATCGAGAAGGAATACACAGCAAAAACAATGAAATAGCAAAATCTGTTTTCCTTCAAAAAAAAAGTATGTCAACAATAAGTTTGGAAAATCAGTTTCAGAAACTGTGTTTCTAAAATGCAGTAATAGTAGATCTACTTTACATTTCTGTAAGTCTTGAATGAGATTTCTTAAATGAAGAGTGAAGTATCATCCAGCCTTAAAACCTCTGGAGCATCTTTATCTTACCCCAACAACTAAAGTCTGGAGTTGTGGCTCCTCATAGCAGTACCCTTCCATCAAAAGATTTTTTACGTATACACATATATATATCTCTATATACATATATATGTAGGTCCTGTCACAACGCTCCTGATACATTGTTTAAAGTATTAGAAAAATGCGTCAGATATTCCCATGAAGAAGTGGGATAATGTTTGCTCCCAAAATTGAAAGATTTACCATAATAATTTCTGTGGGTCACAAGAATCCATACTTAGAGGTTTTCTGACAATTGGTTTCTCTCATTTAAATTTAAGTTAAATAGTTTAAGTCTACTAACTTGCAAATATTTCTTGTGTTTGTTTTCATGTTGTTCAGCATTGCAGCACAAAACGGGGGCTATGGGACATGTGCTCGGGATAACTGATGGTGCTGCCATGGGTCCGAAATATCTTCCCGTATACTACTGGGTTTTATACCATTTTGCCTCTGAAATTTCTTTTAAATAATGATTCTGACAACTCTCATTTTTCCTTTGTTAGATCTTAGTGACTGTTATTGGATATTTATTTTTAGAAACAGAAACATGTTACAAAAAATACATAAGCCCATTGAGGATGAATAAAGTATCTCCACAGTAACATTCAGGATAATGATGTATGACTGGCTGTAGACAGATTGACAAACTTCGGCCCCAGTTCTGCATCAGGATTTGTTAGTGTAGCCTCTGGAGCCCAAAAGTTACTTTCAGAAGTGAAAAGACCTCTTTTTCTCTCCTCTCTAGTTATTTGGCAGCAATGATTTATTTTTTCCAGATGTGGATATGAAAATTTCTTTTATTAGTTTTTATATAATCAGCTGAAAATGCAATCAAGAACATCCCCTCAAGGCAGACAGATATTTTGGCTTTGCTTGTTTTTTCACAGAAGAAATCCTACCGTAATCATGTATTTTAAGCTCATAATACGTTTGAATGATATTTTAAATAGTTTGGTTTGAAATGAGTAATTGATATTGATGTCCATACAGTGTAATAAAAGTCTTCATCTGCAGGATAATATTTGTGGTAATAAAAAAGATCATGTTATATTTTAAAGGCACAGGTTCTTAAAAGTCCATTTAGGAAATTATTTTTTTTCTCTCTTGGCACTGGTGCACCCGTACCCCATCCAGTATTACGCATAATCACCTGTGTAATCTGGAGCACAGATTTTCCCAGGAGGTGAGTTTCCCAGGCTCACCTGTGTAAACATGAAGCTAAATTCCCTCAGCTTCCCTTCAGTTTGCACTGGAGCTTGTATAACTTACTTGCTGTTTATGTATTTTATTCAGTTGTCCATATCAAGTTTTCATACACAAATCAGAGAAAAATATGCAAGCAACTATGAATTTTAAAGCTGAAAGACACCGCATATAATGTATAGAAAATTAGATGGTTTTAAAATCCACCCTTACGAAAGGTGTGATTTGTGTTCCTTTCATGTGAACAGTTCTGTATTCCAAGAGAACCTGGTGATAAACAATAGTTAGTTACAGACATGAGTCATAATTATGTTCTTTCTCTCTTGTTTAAGTTGTTCGAGTTCATGAATTTTTTGGCTGAGAATGTCATCTTCTGTTACATGGGACTCGCACTATTCACATTTCAAAATCATATCTTCAATCCTCTCTTCATATTTGGTGCATTTGTATCCTTTGCTTTAAAGAACTATGTCTATGTACATGCATGCTCAATGTGGGAAAAAATAACAAGAAAATCACTCGGTTCCTTAAATCCTAAATCAATTCTTTGTCAAGTCCAGAGGCAATCATCTTTATTACATATATCTCAATAACTAGCTCAATGCATGTAAGTACATGGGCTTTTGATAGTTGGTGTTTAAAAGATCTGCTACAAGGCAAACAGCTTTAAACCAGCTGGGTAACTTTTACCACTGGTTTACAAGTAGGGTGGGAAATTGGGATGTGTAGTGGGACACATCTGTGGGGACAGGTACAGGCACACAAAATCTTTTTGCCTGTCCAGAGCCAGTGCAGTTCCACAAAGCTGCTTCAAGGCAGATGTGTGCCATAAGCAGAATTTCCCCAAAGCTACTTAAATGATTAAGTCCTTAAAACACACAGTTCTGCCTTGCTGAATTTTTTCATTCTTTGTATTTGATATCTCTAGTGTATGTGAATTTATTTACAACATCATGGGCCTAAGAGACTGGTAAGAAAAAGAGTCTGTGTCTTTAATTCTGCCATGGTTTCTCAAAAAATCTGTTACTTTCTTCTACAGTGGCATAGATTCTTTTCACGCTGATAATTTCCACAATGGGTTTTTTGGCTCAGAGCAGCAGCCCTTTGCTTATCGCCTCCTGATGAAATCTAACAGCTTTGAAAGTTGGGATCCTACTGTTTACTGGCAGTAATTTTTTCATGTAATTTCCAAACGAATAATAACAACTTCACCGCAGCTCCCTTGGCTGCAGGTTGGGTTGCACCCCACCACCACGAGGCAAGTACAATCCTGTGTCCTGCACTCCTCACGTGGGAAGGCAGTTGAACATGGGAGCAGCGCTCAGCACCCCAGATGGGGACGGTGCTGTAGAGCACTGCAGGGACCTGGCTTTATTGTTTCTTCTCACTAAGAGCCAAGAGACTTGAACAGGGTTGCACTGGACAGCTGAGCACAGAGCATGAGAAGCAACCACTGCTAATGCATCTTGTCCTACGTCCATAGGAGCTTTAAGCAGCTCTTGGCCCAGCAGATATGATGCATACAGATGTTGCCACTCGAGTACTTCATCTGTTCTACAGTCCACAGCATGTGTCAGACTAAGAGTGCTGTAATTGAGTCCTAAGAGTCACAAGACAAGGGGAGGGTGGAACCTGCTAAAAGCATATATAAGGAGCTCTTTTTTTTTTTTTTTTTTTAATCTGAAATAGCCTCATGTTTCTAATTAAGGCAACTTTTGTGATCGTTCCACAGAGAAGTAATAAAGAACTCCTTTCAAAAAATCTCCATAGAAAAAGGGAAAGAAGAAGAAAAAAAAAAAGCAAAGTGTGCTGGATATAGACAATATGAATTGTCAGGAAATAGGAAAGTAATAATCATGTCCAAAAGTGCATTTATTCTTTGCAAATTGCTGCTCAAGGAGATAATGCCATCTCTGCAATTGATGGTGGGCATTTTACTGAAGGGCTGAAGATGAAGCCACGTGTGATACAAATGTGATGAGTAAAAGCAGAGTGATTGAAGTGGGATGTGTAATGATGAGCATAAAACCAGGAGGTCTGGGGAAGACAATCTCTGTCACTGCACAGTTTTATAATGAAATTGGAACCAGAAGGATCTGACATGTAAGATATGAAGTAATCTCATATTCATTTTAATTACTCTTTTAAAATAACTTTGGAGAAATATTGGCTTTAAGATAACCAGTTATGTCAGTAGTTCCTCCACCATTTTCCTTAACATCTAACCTTCTAGGTGGCAGTTTTTGTAGCAAGAGCTTGCAACATATACCCACTTTCATTCCTTTTGAATTTGGGTCGAAAACAAAAGATTCCCAGGAACTTTCAGCACATGATGATGTTTTCAGGTAAGTGCTATTTTGATATTTTTTCTGTCCATATTTAACAATTGACAAAGATATTCATCTATCACTAGAAAAAGCCACATCTATCACAAAGAAGTCATTACCTTCAAACTCAAGGTAGTCTCTTCAAAGCTACTGAAGCAAATTAATGTATTATCATCAACTTCACTGTGCTCTGGGCCTATTTTAATTAACGTTCTGGAAACCTACCACCCAGGAAGCAAGTCTTTCAACCCATTGTCCCACATCTGTCTACACTTCCACAGTTAGGGAATATCATGTTCTTATGTTGTGTTGGTTTAGAGGTGCCTGTAGTATACCTGACAGCATGTTTACATACCAGCAAATAGATACCCAACTTTGAAGGTGTTAGTACCGATACTCAAATCAGACACTACCTTTGGCAGTTGCTTTACTTCAGGATCAGTTTTAGTTTGAAACGTGAAAATAGGAGACCTCCATACCACAGACATTTTTATATATATTCCAGACTGATTTTTGACTACTTCATTTTCCAAATTCAGATTTTATTAGTTTTAACTCTGGTTAATTTTAAAATGTTAAAAGAAAAAAAAAAATCCAGAAGAGGGAGCCCTGTTCTACTCCGATTTGTACATCATCCCCTGAACTGTTAAGATCTCAGCTGGGTTCTGTATTTTTGGACTTGCACAAGCTAGAAACACTTCTACTTGTCTTTCTGGTGCTAGTTAGGAAAAACTCACTTATAAACGAAGAACATTTTTTCAGTAAGAGACAGAAACACAGATCCCCCAATGCCTTTTATGAAATAATTTTCTATAATTAGAAAGTCAACACTTTTTTTTTTTCTTAATTTTCCTACTTTTTGTACAGAAACTTATTGCAAATTTTTATGGAGAAAAGTTTTTGATTGACAGCCTTGATGTACACTGATCTATTTAGCCAGATAACATGTAAAATACAATGCACCACATTTCAAGCTCCCTCATCAGTACTCCACATCAGGGTGCCTCATTTATGCCTGTGTAATTCCATCTCTAGAGAGCAACACAGCAGTTCATTTCTATATCCATTCAATCCTTCTGCTGAAAGCTGCCACTGAAAATGTCAGTTAATACCAGCTAGACTGTAGTGAGAGATGATGACATATATCCATTAGGAACCGGCTTTCAGACCGCCTACTCACCTACAATCGTTAGCCGTTAAGATGCATATGTAGATCACTCTAGCTAGCAGGTGGCCAACTAAACAATGGCATGAAAAATAGCTTCATATCACTAATTATCTGGGGTTTGGGTTCCATTTTTGCTTTCATATT